>NC_142929.1:145661191-145923691 GCF_046866305.1 Octopus bimaculoides | reverse complement strand
TTATCTAACATAAGTAATTCTAAATTTTAAACAATTTTTAAAATTTATTTTGAATGGGATTTGTTATAAATGTTGTATACAATATTACACAATGTTCAACAGCTATATAATTTACAGAATGAACTGTAATGGTCAAAGTTTGTGTATATCACCAAAATATTATTGTAGATATCTCAATATATCTCTAACATTTTTGTTATGATCTTTCTCCTAATTCTTTCACTAACTGTGAAACCTTTGAAGATTTCTTGAGCAAAGAGGCATGAAGAATTTAGGGAAGGTCAAGTTTGTTTAATGATAATGTTTTCTTTGAAATTTTACCACCTCTGTCATAATGAGGATAACATGCAGAGATAAGAATTTTCTGAATACAGGGGCCTTACAAAAGAAACAGTGACCTTGTTGATCTAATAAAATAGGGAGTTTGTGAGTGGTTAGTTTTGACTGAGATGAAGAATGACTGCAGATATCTAAAGATATTAGTTAAGGATGCTATGAAAAGATTGGCAGGCACTCCACTGAAAGTAAAAAGAATATCTTGAAAAAAAAAAAAAAAAAAAACTTGTATTATGACAGGAACGATAGTAGGTGGAGAAGTACATAACTCTCTATAGTGAAACTGTTCCCTGTATGAGCCAATGGGAAGACCTCTGATTGATCTACTAAAAATAGCATCCAAATTTCCCTTAAATCATATTGTACAGTCTTAAAATAGAGAAGGAAACATTGGATGAAATGTTAAATATACCATTTGAATAAAAACAAAAAAAAAAAGGGATGGTTATGCCTTTAATCACAGAAAAATTCCTGTCATATAAAGAAATGTGTGTGTGTGTGTGTGCGCATGCATGTGTGCATGCACACATGCACATTTAAGTTTATGTCTCTGTGTCTCAACATAGCATGATAGTTATGAATGTCATGGTCATACAAGTACTGTCATTCATTTTCTATATTCTGTGATAACATGTCTGGCTATGGAGAAATATTATCAAGCTTGGAAACTGTTGAGGTTTGGGAACAGGAAGGGCATCCCACCATAGAAAATCTACTACAGATCTGCAAGCATGAAAAAAAATGAATGATGTTGATACATACACACATACACGCGCGTGCGCGCACACACACACATATATACTGGAGTAAGCACATAAATGTGAAACAAGGTGGAAAAAAGAGTACTCAAATACCAGAGGTAGAGTAATATGCTTTATTTAAAAGCAGCAGAAATATAACAAAAAGCTGTTACTCAGAGTTTCACGTTCCCGTTCATCGGACAGTTTTGCTAGAACTGCCCGATGAATGGGAACGTGAAACTGTCCGATGAACGGGAGCGTGAAACTCTGAGTAACAGCTTTTTGTTATATTTCTGCTGCTTTTAAATAAAGTATATATATATATATATATATATATATATATATATATATATATATATATATATATATATATAGAGAGAGAGAGAGAGAGAGAGAGAGAGAGAGAGAGAGAGAGAGAGATAAATAAATATAAAGTGGCTTTTGACTTCAATCTTATATTCTCAGAATAGCAACACCCTTGTGGTTTGTAAGAGCTTTTAAGTTCATCCTGCCTTTAGATACACACACAGCATACACATACGCACAGATATCTGTCCATCTATAAATATTGTTTTTATTTTTTGTACATCATAAATATGGGCCATGTTTCTGTAAATTAAATAAAACCCAGTGTTCTAATTTGGTTTAAAGTAGCTGTCAGTCGAAAAGAACTTTCATAGGAGAACATCGGAAATGTAAAAGTCATCTGCTGCTAACTGCTGTGTAAATAATTCGCTGTTCATATACAATGGCAAACATTAAAACAAAGAGTATTTCACTGAAAATATTGACTTTTAATGAATGCAACAAACGACTGCTTACTGACTGACATTCAGATACTTTGCTTTACATTACTGGAGATTACTGTTTCAACAGAGCGATAGATAAAGGAAGTTATAGTTTTCCAGAATGTGAACAATGCATCAATTACTCCTATTTCTCATAGGAGAGAAATAATTAGGCCACACTTTTCTATTTATTTATTTACTTATTTACATTATGTTTTTTACAACTAATTTGAAAGAAGCTTAACACTTAAATTTGGAAGTGGAACTAATAAATCCAACTTGAAACATTTTGTTACTACTTCAAACACTAATAGATCATGTTCAGTACATGTCATTACATTACTGGCTCCATGAGGGCAGGCGATGAGATTGTTGAAACAGAAGAGTGCCAAACAAAATGTTTTGTGCTATTTAGCTCTCTACCAGTTCTGTTCTCCACATTTAATTTAAATCCGGTTGACATCAACATAGACTTTCATCGCCTGTGTGGAAATGTGGTCAATAAAATAGTAAGTTGATTTTTGTTAAAATATGCCTTCCTTGTTCAGCCTAAATATCTGTGTCTAATTGAAAGAAATTAATATCATTAGTACCAATTTCAGAGATTTGGGATTTAGTGATGATAAATATTGTGTTGGAAAATTTTTTTGCTTTTAATTACTAACTACACAGCTTCAGCCACAAGAAATTAAAATGGGAAGTTCTATCAATCATGCTTTTCCAAGAAATCATTGGGGCATTAACAGAAGTTTTTCTACTTAGGAATTGAAACTAGATAAGAGATTCGGTTTCTAAACAACATACCCCTCTTACCAATGGTAAATGAAATAGGGGTTCTATTCTTGCTTTTCCCAAGGTTATTAATGATGTAGCTACAATGATGAATCAACACCACATTTCATGACTTTGCTTCATGACACCTCCACACAATATCATTCTTTCATATATCAAGATAATCCTACTACTTTTTACAATCTATATAAGTCTCTTTTTCTTTTTATTCTTTTTCTTATCCAGACTATCAGATGTCCTTATACATCGTTGGTCATAATGCACTTCCATTCTTCCCGTGATTGTGGTATTTTCTTCTATTTGGGCCTGAATTGTTTGACCATGTTGTCTTCTCATCGTTTTGCAGTTCTTCTGAGTGGTTTCTTCCAATCTCTTTGATACCACTTAACATAACTGCATGGGTTTACTTGTCTGTGACCTTTGCAACATATCTCACCCAGTGGAACTTTTGCTTTTGATATTCTACAGTCACATGGTTTACTCCACTCTGTTCCCAGATTATCTCACTTCATATATGCTCCCACAACAATATTATAAACTGTTCTTTCTTCTTTATAGTAGTTCCTGTCTCACTTTTCATATTATATGCATATAAATTTTAAGATTGATTATAATCTGGTATTCATCATTCTCATATATAAACTCAATTAATTGATCAAAAATTTACTTAAAACATTTAGAAAAATAATTCTTCCCTTGATCTTCCTCTTCTCTTCCATTTGGACCTGAGTTGTTTAACTATTTTGTTTCTCATTATCTTAGAGGTCTTCTGAGCAGTCTCTTCTAGGCTTTTTGCATTTTTGCATACCCACTTAGCACTCTCATCATCATTTAGCATCTGCTTTCCATGCTGGCATGGGTTAGATGGTTTGACTGAAACTAGTAAACTGGAGGGCTGCGCCAGGTTCCAATCTGATTTGGCATGGTTTCAACAGCTGGATACCCTCCCTAACGCCAACCACTCCAAGAATGTAATAGGTGCTTTTAACGTGCCACTGGTATGGGTGCCAGTTACATGACACCAGCATCAGCCATGACTATGATTTCAAATGGCTTGACAGCTCTTCTAAATTATTAACACCACAGTAATTCATGCACCTAAATGCTTATCTATTTTCCAACAATATTTTTGTATTATTTATAGCATTTATTGAGCCCCATCTATTAGCATCTACAATTATTATTGTTGCTTAGCCGTAAGTCAGTCCATTAATGACCCCATTTTATTTCCCAGCAACTACATTATCCAAAGTGTTCCTCATTTGAAGGAGATTTTAATATTTTTTAACAAACCAAGCAACTATGTTGAAGCTTCCTTGGTTATCTCAAAATTGTTGTTGTTGTTTAGCCTCAGGACAAGGCTAAACAAGAACAAGATGATTGACCTGAACCATCTTTATTCTCTCTTTTTTTTTTTTTTTTTTTTTTTTTTGTCTTTTAAAGCTATCTAGAATTACATTATCCAGTTTGTCTTCTCTCTCTCAAGACTGTAGGGTATGATTAGAGAGAGATTTTACTGCTTATTCAAGCAGGTTAAATAACTATTTAAGGACTCTATGCTGGAGAATGATTTCCAGTGTAAAATACGTAAATCATTAAAACAATTATGTATCTAATAGAAAATCACAGTGACTGTCTATGTTGATTTTTTAGAAGATTAAAAAATCCTAGAGAAGTTTGACAAAATTAGCTCGCTAAAAATGGTATCTAACAGTTGACAATAGATAATTATACTAGATAATATGGCCCTTGCATATTATGAAAACATTTTTGTTATTGTTTTCTTTGTAATTCATAACATTTTTTTTTTTTAAATCATAATATTTTGGATTTTTTTAACTTGCCAAACTCAGCTCTTACATAGTCATCCTTCATCGCTTGGATTGCAATACTGTTTTTACACCCTGTCAACACTTATGGCATTGAAGTATTTTTCCTTGTTTGTGGAAAACCTGTATTTATTCATTCTGTTACATTTGCCTATTGTTCTCTTCTTGCATCCACCCCACCCTGCCACCAAGCCTGCTGACAACAACACCAGTGCACATAGCAATGGAATATTGTAATATTGCCAGGATTAAAGAGAGAAGAGGTGTCTACTAGTTTGGAAATGAGAGTACACAAGTACCAAACCTTTCTTTTAATGAGTCAACATGCTAACACTGCATGGTTGCTTGACCTGTTGGAAATAGCAGCCAAATCTCCCTCAGTTGCATTCCATAGTGATCCCTCGCCATATCGTAGTTCACCTATTGCGGATTAATATTTAAGCTTACATCAATTCCTCTGTGGTGTTGTTTTGCATTTATAATAAAATAAATATTTACAAATTATAAAAATAATTAAAAAAAATATACAGTACTGTTTCTACTTTACGAATTTTCATCTATCGCAGGGTGTCTTGAAATATAACACCCACGAGAGTCAAGGGATTACTGTAACTCAAAAAAGGATGCATTGAATAATGTAATTTTCGATTCAATACATCTGAGAGAAGAATAGGTTAGTCACGATTGGAACACTTCCATTATAGGTTTGCTTAGTTAGGGCTGACCCAAGACTAAACAACAACCTCCTTTAATATTAATTTCAATTATTCCTTTCTTGCATTTTAATATTTCTTGCTTTTGTTCTTTATGCCTTCATTGGTTGGATGGTTCTACAAGTTATTTGTTTCTATGAATAATTTTGATTTCACTTATAATTAATTCTTAACTTGTAAACTGTGGTTCCCAAATAACGTACTATACTTCATGTAATGCTTTTATGCAATGGAGTATAGACCCATACATTTTGAGTCATTAATTAGTGGAAATATAATTGCTCAGTTATTACACCTGCTAATGGATTCATTAAATTTGTTTCTAAAAATATATATAAAAGTAACTGCAGATATCTTTAACCATGTAAAACAGATTGATTCTGATTAGTTAGTTGCAAGGCTTCTCATTAGCAAAAATGTAATAACTTTGCAGAAATAAGGGATTTAGAAAGCTAATTAAAATACCAAATTCTTCTATACATGGTATGTTTAGTTTGATTGGTCACACTTGTATTACTGTTTTGATTAATGAGGGATGAGTGAAACAATAACAACCATATGTTTATATTCAGAAAATGATGATGCTGAAAGTAAGGTTACAAACACTTGAGAAGTCTTTTTATACACATATATACACAGTGCTAATATTGTTTTCTCATGTTGATGCGTTAGTTTCTATATCATAGCAAAAGTCAATGTATTTCATTGAAAATATCTGTTTCATTATAAAACAATCAATTTCTCTCCATTCAGGTGTGTTTCACAGAACACTTTATTATCTGTATACTACAATATTATGTTTATCACTTGCTTTATCTTTGTAATCCTTTGTCAAATACTAATTGAACTGTGTGTGAGCACATGAAAGTCTGAAGAACATCCTGTATATATGTCACTGTATTGAAGAATGTCATTTATTTATTGAATTGCAAATGAATAGTAGCTGTCAATCATGTGATAGAAATGTATCCTGTGGTTTGTTGTATTTCAGCTACATCAGCTCATTAGTGAACTTCATCAGTTTAGTCTACAAGTATTAATTGCATCCTTACAGCTGTATCTCATTCTAAGGAAATCCATTTACTGAATTGTGTGTGTTGCAACAAACAAAATACTTTGCAGTATTTAGTTACATCTATTTACATTCAGAGTTCTAATTCTACATTTTACTTTGCCTTTCACCCTTTCTTGGTTGATATAAATGACTGTTCCCTTTGCAAACATTTCAACTCGCATATCCTCTATGTTAGAAATCATTTTTTTCTGTATAGGCCCTTTACATGTGGTATTCAAAAAAAACTATTCTTTTTTCATAGAAAATTGCTTTTAAAAGACCTTCCCTCCATAACAGAATTGAGATCCTAAAACCAAGGTGCCACATAAAATGATTGGTATGGGTGCTGGTGCCACGTAAAATGATTGGTATGGGTGCAGGTGCCACTTAAAAGCACTGGTGATGGTGCCACATAGGAAACACTGAGTATACTCAGTGGAGTGACTGACATTAGGAAAGCATCTAGCCATAGAAACCAAGCCAAAACAGACTATGGAACCTGGTGCAGTCCCTGGCCTTACTAGTTCCTGTCAAGCCATCCAACCCATGCCAGCTTGGAAAATGGATGTTAAATGATAATATCCTGTTCAGAAATAACTTCTCAAAATATTTCTACGAAGAATAATTATCGTTTCTTCTGAGTAAGACCAAGCGGAAAATGCCTTTCAGCATTTAGTTTCATCTTCCTACATTCATCATCATCATCATTGTCGTTTAACCTCTGTGGACAGTTTGACTAAGGGCTGGCGAGCCAGAAGGCTGCACCAGGCTCCAATCTGATCTGACAATGTTTCTACAGCTGGATGCCCTTCCTAATGCCAACCATTCTGAGAGTGTAGTGGGTGCTTTTTACATACCACCAACACGAGGGCCAGTCAGGTGGTACTGGCTTCAGCCATACTCGAATGGTTCTCTTACATTCCACCAGCATGGGGGCCAGGTCAGGTGGTACTGGCAATGACCACACATAAATGGTGCTTTTTACATGACACTGGCACAGGACCAGTCAGCTGGCACTGGCATCAGCCACGACAATGACTTCTGAATTTAAATCCCACAAAATAAATAAAATTTGTTCTTCAAAAAAGTTTTGACCACATACCGAATCCAATCCATTTGATGTGTATCTTTCCCCTAAATATTTCACTCAACTTAAGGAATTTTCATTCATTGGTAAAATAAATCAAACAGGGATTAAAGCTATTCAGTTTTCACCAAAAAACATTTGTGTCTCATTCATCTGTATTAGGACCAATTCACCACTAGATATTTAGCTTCTGTCTGTTTTTATATTGTTCCCCCCACAAAATGTAGATTTTCAATCTTTTACTGTTTCCACTATATTTTGTGTCAAAAATACTACCCTGTTTACATATAATATATAATTTACTTTAAATGTAGCCCCCTTTTTTTTTTATTGGTGACGTTGTTGCTGTCATCATGTACCCACTTTGGCGATATAGCAACTCTGATGTGCATGTTGAGTAGCATAACATACTCTCTTGGTAGCTCATAAGAAGTCTGCTCCAGCAGAGTTGTCTAAGACAGCGTTTCTACTCGAAAACCTCTGCTGCAATTGACTCAGTTGTTAGAACAAACTCCTTTCACGTAAATCATGTCTGTATCCTATCACAAAAAGCACATTTTATGCTTGGATTAGTCGTTTTCAAGTTTACCCCTTATTAAACATCTTTCCCCATTCTTTTACTTAAAATCTCTACCCTTCTCGTATTCCCCAGTCTGCAGTAATATGGTAATATATCAAGGGCAATATTGATTACACCCACGTAGATTCACATGCCCGCCTTCACTTAAGTGCTCATTCTTCTAGTTATCAGCACCTCCCCTTGTATTTCTTGTATGTGCAATTCCTCTTTAGTAATTCTAATGCTCCCCCCCCAAAAAAAAAGTCAAACTGTCTTTAAGGGGCAACAGGCTTTTGTAGACTGATTTTGCAAATAAATGAAGAAAAATAGTATAATTCAAACTGTTGGTGGTAAGTAAAACATTTGTTGGAGAAATTAGTCCTTAATGAGTTATTGAATATTCGAAACTCTGTGTGTGTGTGTGTGTGTGTGTGTGTGTGTGTGTGTGCGCGCGCGCATTTGGATGCATATGGCATGTTTTGGGCGTGTACTCGTTTACATAGATATAAACACCGCTTTCTCAGCAATACCCATTAAAAAAAATTGAAAAAAAAGAAGAGAAATCAATTATTAAAGTCAGTAAGGCAAGCTGACTGGCTGCCTGCTGGAATGAACAGAGAGCTCTGAATGTTCAAGCAAGTTAGTTATATAGTGACATTTAGATTTATCTTTTTTTTTTCTTTCTTTTTCTTTTCAAACAAAGTGAAAACGTTCCCCTAAAATATGGAAGTATGATAGGAAAAATGTTACTTGTCAAATTCTTTCTAAGCTGGCTTAGCGTTTTAATACAGACATAACTTGTTAGCTGTAAGGCCATCATCGTAAGTTAACAATAAGTACCAACGGCATACCGTAGGTACTTCTATTGCATGCTACCCCCTCTCACTCTACTTTTTCCTCCTCCGTCTTCTCCTCCTATGTCTCGCTCTGCAAGGAGAGGAGATTGAAAGAGAGAATGAGTTTTGTGTGTGTGTATATGTGTGGATTTAGTTACTCGCAACGGTGGAAGTGGGATGAGATACATAAATGCCGGTGAGCGACTTTAGGTGGAAGCCGAGGTTGCGGGAAAATGTTCAATATATATTTTACACTCTCCCGTTCTCTCGCTGTTATGTTGGCACGAAGCCAAAGTTACATTAACAGGACCATATTATCCTCTACCACCTTTTCTTCTTCTTCTCTAGTTAGTTCCCTTACTGTTTTCTTTTAGATAACTTTTTTTTTTACAGTCGTAACCAAAAGTTTGTAGAGTATTTCCTGAAATAATACAACTAATAATAAATCATGCGGACGGAGCTGTCGTTATTTGGAAAAGAAAAATTACCAAGTTTGAGTTGAAGTTTTTATCAAAACAAAAATAAGATACATATCCCGAAGTACACCACATTGACCGCGACTCCAATCTCCGTTCACTTTATGGAAGTTACTTAATTAAATACTTTTCGTTTATATATATATATATATATATATATATATATATATATATATATATATATATATATATATAAAATGTTGAGTATTTATCACCACGGTACGTACGGTTTGTTTTTAAAACTCGCCACCCATCTACTTACCAATTTCAATTTCGCACCCGTTCTATCAACAAGTGATTATTGTTTATTATTGTTGTTGGTGTTGTAGTGGTCTTCATAATTTAATATTTCCTATTGAAAGTTTCATATTTCTGAAATACGTTATTTGAGTTGAAATGATAGTATTTATGTCGTTTTCTTTTTAATCTCTCTTGAATTTTCCAGGAGGAAAAATATATATATATATATATATTAGTTGGGAAATGAGGAAAGATGTGTTCAAGTCTCTTCATACTTTTTCGTTCGGGTCGTAATGAAAGTCATAATACTAATGTTGACCAATATTGTTAAACGACTTTTTTTTTCTTGTTACTTATTGTGACAAGTATTATCGGCACACCTACACAAATGTACCCCCACACACACACACACATCCTGATTTTGTTTCCTCATAACTTTCAGAAAAATGAATATTTTTTTCTTGATATTTTCTCCAAATACCCTTCAGATAGTGTAGATTGCGATCATATCGAAGTTTGTTGTGGAGAGTTCCGGATCATGCACACTAGTTGATTTTGTTTTCCCCCATAACTAGGAAAAATTGGTATTTTTCAATGAAATTGTCTACAGATAGTTTTCAGATGGTGTAAATTACAATTTTATCGGAATTTAATGTGGGATGAAAAAAAAATGGTTGGCACACATACACACACACACACAATGAAATTTGGAATTTTAAAAAGATTATGTGATTATTGACTTTGTCTTTCATCTTTTGGGGTCGATAGAATAAGTACCATTTGAACACTGAGATCGATGTAATCGATACTCTCGACCTCCAAATTTCAGGTTTTGTGTCTATAGTCATTATGAGGAAGGAGAGGACACTGGAAATCGTTGAAATAGTCGATTGTTTATGTGTGTTATTTAAGAACACGTAAATTTAGACGTGTAATATATATCATCTATTTAACAGTTCTCGAAAAAATTGAGTTGTTTTGAATGACTTCTCAAATTCTTTTGAACCACGTGAGAGGAATAATTGGAATGTTTCCTTTTTCACGTGTTTGTGTTTGTGTCTGCATTTCTGTTTGTGTCCGTCAGTGACACAGAAAGGAGAACCTAGTAGGAAAGCATTGACAGACATGTTGCTATTATTGTACCTATCCACTTTATTTTCGAGATGACCCTCCTTTAACACCACTGACCTCATCTCACCCCGTCTCTCTCTCTCTCTCTCTCTCTCCCTCTCTCTAATATACTGTACCCTTATTTGACACTGTCCCTAACACTATCCGACTTCAGTATCATAAGAACATTCATTTTAGATGGGCCCTGGTTTAATGACGAAAACTGATTCTCTTCATATATATATATATATATATACATATATATATATATATATATATATATATATATATATATATATATGGATAGATAGATAGATATTTTGCCCATTATGGTTGAGGTATTGAAGACTGAGTCTGGGATTTGCTGGATTCTTTTCATCTTTTCTATAAAAGCATTTTTTACTCATAACTTTACTTTATTGCAGTTTTTATTTTTACTGCTAGAAAGATAACTGGTTCATTTGTCTCGTTTGACAATCGCTATAATTCTTTTACTGTGTAGATTTGTGTTTGAAATATCGGCAATGTTTCGTTATGGGCAACAGAAACGTCATGTTGAAACACACACACACACACACAAGTGTGTATGGGTGGGGGCCTATAATGTGCATCATTATCAGGAATATGACACTACTACTACTACCGCTGCTGGTGATGATGATTACTTCTGTAGGTGGTGGAACGTACAGTCATAACATACTTATTTCAAGTCGACTCCTGGGAAGGAGAAGAGGCACTGTTAAGCCAGGTGGGATTTGAACACGAGAGATCGAGATCAAAGGCTGAACTAGGTATACCGCAAGGTAATTTAGTTTGGCATTTGGCTGTTTCTTTCATTACGTCCCTCCAGCCCATTTTAGTAATGCTCATGATGATAACGATAAACATTTTTGACTCAACACTTTATAAATAAAGGAGAAAAACTATTTGCAGAATTTACATTTCTTTATTCATTATTACGACAGTTTAGTGAATGTTTTAAGTAACTTGGTGTGTACGTAGAGACAGCTAGAATGACAGGCACACAGCTGTGTGTGTGTATGTATATATATATATTTAATATGTGCACATTCGCTTCGTAGTGCACCTTTCACCTAAAAAAACGGATTAATCTTTTTACATGGATCAATGCTTGATAAATAATTGATATTAATTAAAGCTCTTGCAGTAATGTCTGTTTGAAGGAAATAGATTGAACGCAGGAGTTCTTGATATATCATCCAAAACAAATATGTATAAAGATAGCTACGTCTCTTTTTCTGAATACGCACACCCCCACCTTCGCATGACATATTTACATCTATGTTATTTAGCCATTCATGTGCTTGCTGATTGACATACAGTAGTGGTGTCATGCGTAACAAACAGTGTTTTGTTTTATTGTGCAAGTTTGTATCTACATACATACCACTCATTGTTGCACACACACACACACACACACACACACTGTTGCACACGTTGTTTTCAGCATACCAAGTTGACAATGTCTCTCATTGTATACTCTACTGTAATGTAGTTTTAGTGTTTCAAACCTAACACATTTTGTTAACGAAGTTTTATTGCTTAGTGCTGTTATTGTAAAGCATTTCAGTTATTTGTGAATTTGGACATGGTTTTATTTGTCTTATTTATCGTCATGCTTTTTAATGTCAGTTGCTGTTGTTTGGCTTTGCGGGCGAAAGTAAAGAATACGTACACCCGGTGGTTAGAGCTAGGGGCAAAACTTAGGGCTCTTTTGTTACGCCGAAAACGGGTGGTGTACGTATTCTTAACCTCCGCCGCTTTGCGTTGCCTCTCATTGTGTTGACTTCTTATAATCAGATGCATTCTAGCCATGACCATCATACTGTATACCAAAGTTGATTTTTTTTCTCGAAATAAATGGGCTTTTGGAACAACTATCCTTCGAAGTCCCATACTTCACGGAAAAGGAAAAGAGTACAGAAGTGTAGCGTGAAATGTAAAAAATTGAAATAAACGAAACGTTGCCTCTTTGGCAATCCTTTGATGTTGATGATACACGACGTCATGCACCCACACAGCCCTTCATCATGACAGATGAAAAGGCTAGGCTGAAATAGAAAGTGAATGACGTCGTCTCATACCGATTTAGATCAATATCGAAGGAATGTTAATTTTCTTCCCCCCCCCCCTCTCCTTTTCTCCGGTATCAGAGGAATATTAAAAATTGATGAGGTGGCTTTTATTTTTTCTTCTTCCCCACGAACTATATAGAACTTCGAGTGACTGCTATCCCAAAACTCCGTCAACAAAAGCATTAAAATTAAATCAGCTGCATTTTATAATCAATACCTATAGTATCGACTGTTGACAAGTTTTACCGATTATTAATTACTATTTGCTCTCCTTTCACTTTACATCTGTGCAATTTGTTTTAGTTTGTTCAGAGAGTATGGTGTGACTAAGGGAGATTTTGCTGGTATTTCCAGTAGGTTCTGCGACCACGTAGTGATTCTCACGTTGGCTCATTTTGATGCCAGGTGGTGGGTGCTGGAAATATTAGCTAACTTAATGTATTATTGTTTCAGATGTAATACAGCCAAACAGCCACATATAACGCCATACTCACTCACTCACTCACCCCACTCACTTGTAAAGCATTTTTGTTCTATATTGGAATAAATACACTTTCTTACAGAATGTGAACGTCCTGTCAGGATGAATGTGGCTTGTGTTAAAGTTTGGAAATTACCTTTTAATTATTTATTTTTCGTTGTGTGTTGTTAGAGGAGAAATGTTATTGGCAATATGTGTGTGTGTGTGTGTGTGTGTGTGTGTGTGTGTGTGTGTGTGAAGGCGCATGGCTTAGTTGTTAGGGCATTCGACTCACGATTGTAAGGTCGTGAGTTCAATTCCCAGCGATGCGTTGTGTCCTTGAGCAAGACATTTTATTTCACGTTGCTCCAGTCCACTCAGCTGGCAAAAATGAGTAGTACATATATGTCAAAGGGCCAGCTTTGTCACACTCTGTGTCACGTTGAATCTCTGAGAACTACTTTAGGGGTACACATGTCTGTGGATTGCTCAGCCACTTGCACGTTAATTTCACAAGCAAGCTGTTCCGTTAATCGTATTAGCTGGACCCCTTTATATATATGTATAAGGTGGTCCAAAAGGATAGTTAATGATTAATTTGAAACAAAGAAAGAAGGGCCAGTATTTTGTAGGGCGTGGATAGGATTTGTTGACTTTTTACAGATAGTGGGAGGTTATTTTAGGTGTGTGTTTATGTGGAGGAGAGATATGTCAACAAGTTTAGAAGAATTCAGACAATGGGAGTTCATGTTGCTTAACCCCAGATAAGCCATATTTGAGTAGCCTATGCAATTGAAGGCATTTTAATCGTGACCATCCTGTCTTTTTATTTAAAATTGTTTTCTTTTTGTCTGACAATATATATCTCGTACCCCTCTACTTTTATGATAATAAGATGTGGTTTGATGGAGATTTTACTCCTATTTCTAGCAGATTGAGTGTTGGCATAGAAGCCTCTTTTGGTTCACAGGAACCGTTGTAAAAAGAGACAGAATGAACACAACTTCATGGTGCAAGACAGACAACTTGTTTTTTTTCTTTTTTTTTTTTTGATGCATGCTATATCATTCTAGGTGTGATTGTTTGATAATTAGTGAGTGGAGTTTTAGATATGTAAGATAGAATGTTTGTTTAGTGTCCTTTCTTTGTAAGTGAAAGGACACACACATTATTTAAAAGGTGACTTGAAAAGGAGAGACCTGTTTCAGTGTGCAGATTGGAAAATGCAGCTATTTTGATGCTAAAAGCACTTAAAACTAAAAGTTTAAGAAAGAAACTGTAAGAAAAACTGTTTATTCTCCATTTAGTAATTATGATGTGTGTATGTCATTACCTTGGGCGCATGTATGGCTGTGTGGTAAGAAGTTTGCTTTCCAACTGCGTGACATTTTGAGCAAGTGTCTTCTACTATAGCCCTGGGCTGAGCTAAACCTTGTGAGTAGTTTTGGTAGGGGAGAACTGAAAGAAGCCTATCAGATATATATGTGTCTCCCACTACTACATGACCATGGGTGTTGGTTTGTTTACGCCTTCATTACTTAGCAGTTTGGCAAAAGAAGACTGATAGAATTTATTTGACTAAATCCTTCGGCATAGCCGTAGTCCAATGACTGAAGCAAATAAGAGATAAGTTAAAATGTCCATGATACTGTGGATTAAAGATAATGAAACTTAATTCTGACTTGCTTTGGTTAAAGCTAGCAGGTGAATGTGGTACAATTTTAAGCCATCTGTTTTATTCACACACAAATTCTGCAAAACCTGAAAAAGAAAAAAACTGTTTCTGATAAATTCATTATAGTTCTATTTAAAGCTCTTCTAAATAGTGGATTTTTTTTTTAATTGTATAATGCAAGCACTTCACTGAGGTTTGTAATATTTTAAATGTTATAGTACATCAACTTGTTGACACTGCACTACTTGTCTTGGATCTTCAGTACCTGACTGAATCATAAGAGCACTGCTATAACACACTGTGTATTGGACATTTTAAAACCTGACAGCAACCCTTACTCTCTCTAAATTTCTTCCAGGAAACAGGAACAAATACTGCAAGGCAATTTATCCAACACTCAACAAATTTACCAAGTTGTTACTTAGAAGAATCAAATTAATGATTCAGGGATTTTTTCCTCCCTGTCCCCTGCCAACTTGTAAAGTCAGAAAACACCATGAACTATCGTCGTCATTATTCAATGTCCATTTTCAATGCTGGCATGGCTTGGATGGCTTGATAGGAGCTGGCAAAGCCAGGGTCTGCACCAGGTTTCATAGTCTGCTTTGGCCTGGTTTCTATAGGTGGATGCCCTTCCTAACGTTAACTACTTTATAGTGTGTACCGGGTGCTTTTTATATAGCACCATCACCAGTGTTTTTTATGTAGCACCATTTATGCTTTTCTTATTTTGACTATGCCTTAAAAATGTTCATAATCTGTATTGGTTACTGTGCCTCTTTACCTCAGCCTACAGTCTCTTAATTTGCTCAAATTATCATGTCAATTTTCCGAATTAACACATTAATGATGTTACTGTAAGTTGACTTGCTCATAGTAACTGCCAAATACTCTGCAGCAAATTTAAAATTAGAAGCACAAATTTTGAGTTAAAATTTTAGTAAATAAAAAAGTGGAGTCAGAGCTCTGATGTTGACCAGATGCTGAATTTTATCCCAAACTCATATATAGACAAACTGTGTCTATAGATCTTAGATCTGTGACACTTTCTTACTCGTTTCATTGACTACATTCATACCATAAGACTGCTGAGTGGTGATACTTAAAAACAACACCAATCATAATAATATATTTGTGTTGCCTTCTTCAAAGGAGACTTATTTATTTAAATCAGAACAGCAGGATACACACTTCATGCTATTTTCATATTTGCAAACACTGGTTGTGTTCAGTTATTTTTACAGTTAGGTTAACTAAAAGAATTGCAACTAGCTGAATCAACAGGATTCTGTAGTCTGTTAGCTGTTGGCTAATAGACTGAAGAATCTTATTATTCATGCAAACACCCTTAACACTTCAGTATGACAATGTCAAAGATGCTTAGTTCAACAGCCTGGCTCACCTAGATGTAACTTAGGTGTTCTAGATAATTAGTTCCCTCCTGTAAGAAATGAGAGAAATGCATATTTTAAGACTGCTACACTGGCTTGCACTGTCACATTTAAGTCCTCCCAAAGGGCAGAAGAAAGCCATTGAAATTAATCTTTTCCCTTGCATCATTTGCATTGTCCCAGCATCACATTTCTTTACAAAAGCATTATCTATACTTTAAAATCAAGCATATTATGCTGTCCTCTGTTTTTTTAGTTTTGTTGGTTTGTGCTTCTATGGTCAGTTTTTACTCTTTATCCAACTAGAGTTTCTAACATAAGAATCCTGAATGTATTAAGATGAGTGAGGTGAGAGTCAATCAACTGACTCTATCCAATTCCTAAATGTTTAATTTTGTACTCTACTAGAAATAGTGCCCAAGTCTCTACCAGACATCATTCCACTCTCTAAAGAGGAAGGACATATTGGGCAATGTGGTCCTAGATGCCCTGTCTGAGTTTGGTATACTGGATTAGCCACAACTGTGAGGCCTTTTCTGGCTTACTTAGAGGAAGCAAAGACCTTTGCAGAGTTTCTGAGCTTGGTGGGCAAGGAAGAGAAATCACAAAGTCTGAGTTGCAGCTATAGAGAGCAGCCAATCAAGATATTTAGCCTTCTCAGATTTGATTCAAGTGTTTTTCAGCAGAATGGGTTCTGCTGAAAACATCCAAGAACCAGGTTGTGGTGTTTATGCTAAGTGACTGATTAAGATCATAGGTCGCCTAAATTAGGGATGATCTGGGCTAAGCAACAACAGCAGCATCAATGTTGGCTTCAGTTAAATTTTAATAATTAAAGATAATCTCTAGAATTTAAGAAAACCAATAATCAACTTTATCACCAAGAGTGAGCTCTGTAAAAAGCAAAATATGGGTGCCTTGTATGAAAAACATATCTAATGTTTCACGTAACGCCTTCTGGTAAATGAATGCAAGCAGGAGTGGCAGAATGTTGAAGTCACTGTGACAATGTTTACTGTAATGAAGAAGATGGTTCTCATTAGCAATGGAAACTCCTCTTCATTTAACCTAGATCTCTTCTCTAATATATATCACATGACTGTGTACTATTAACCGAGGTGATCCTATCTAATATTATTTCCTGGCTAAATTACTGACTTGGGTTATTATGACAATACCACTGGATTCATATAGTTGTCTATCTTTTGTGGTCTCCTACTGATAAATACCAGTCCCTCCCACACATACACCAGGATATCAAGGAAAGTTTTTTGACTCATTTATTTCTTTATTAATGAGAAGACATAATAGAGTTTGTATCCATATAATATTTGACATGGAATTGGAAAAATTATAAAAGTTTAAAAACATTGTAATTTTGTTAAACATAGCGATTTATCTACTTCTTTGAATTCTCACAGGCACCTCCCCTGGGAAACATTGACCAAGTACATTAGTTCAACTTTTATAGGTGGGGAATTGGCAGAATTGGTGAATGGACATCAGAGAATACTAGTTGGTAATTAGTTATGGTTAATTATGTCTGAGTTCAAATCTCTACACAAGGTTGATTGTTTTTACCTGTCATCCTTCTTGGCTCATTGAAATAAAGTACCAGTTAAATACTGAAGAATTCCAATAATGTATCCTTGATGTCAAGAGAATTACCACCATCATCATTTAAAGTTCGCTCTTCATGCTGGCTTAAGTTTACCTTTGTCATTCTGTTGAAGAAAAATATCTTATGCTTATAACTGACCAGTTCCACCTTTACCTCTCAGTTTAAGTTACTAGTAGTAGAAAAAGCAACAAGCCTTAACTAATAATTGCACTCATAAATAAACCATATCACTAATGCAAGCATGGAAAAATAAATGCGAGACTTGACTCTACCAAGGGGAGTTGTTAGTTGTCCTGACTTAATTGCAGTGAATAGTCAGTAGTCGTAACTTTAAAAAGTGGTATAACATACCACATTGAAAGTCATGATTCTACCACAGTGACACAACAAGGCAACACAGGAGCCTGTATGTGGGCATGCCTCAAATAGTAGCCAAATCTCACTTAAATTTTTGTCTTTAAACAAGAAGGGTACATTGCATAATGTGAGTCCTAGATACAATACCTGGAGCAAATGACAGGTTGTTCACAACTGGAATACCTTTCAGTATAAGACAGTTTATCATAACTGATATGGGGTTCAACAATAACACTATGGTTTACAGCATTAAGTTGTGATGTTGTCTCTGTAACAAGTAACTCACCGCATCAATAACTCTGATTCTGTAATAGTCATGACTTGCTATACCAATAACTCTGAGTCTACAGTAATGTTATGACTGACTACATTCACAGCTCTGACTCTACAATAGTCATGACTCACTACATCAACAACTTTGACTCTACCATAATGTCATAACTTGCTACATCCAAAGCCCTACTGTATAACTGTGAATGTTATTGTACTGTATAACATTACAATAACATTTACATTACAATCAGCAACTATACACCACAACACACACACACACACACACACTCTCTCTCTCTCTCTCTCAAACATGTATATAATACATACACTGAAGTCTTATATCAATGTGTGCTGATAGCTTCAACCCCATACTGTTGCTCTTCAACATCCCTACCAGAGTAATTTCAAGTATACATCACTGTTTCATCCCTTTTTCATTCTCTTCGACATCTCACTGTACTAAAACTCATTGAAGAATTCCTTTTGAATTATATGGTTCTGTAATTATGCCTGGCATTTGACAGACTTCATACTGTTTTCTTCATCTGCTTACCTGATCTAATTAAGTCTCATCACCATGGCAGCCATTGTTAGTCTGGGTATTTTTTTTGATTTTGTTTCAAATAACTATTCTTCTTAAATGTATTTGGTATAAACCACCACACTCTCTTGTCTGTGTTGTGTGTGTGTATATATCTATCTGTCTGTCTGTCTGTCTTTCTGTATGTGTGTGTGTGTGTGTGTGAATGTATAGGGATAAAGTTATCCAGGCAGGTAGTGTGGTAGCTCTCAGGTATACTTCAGATTACGGCTAACTGCATCACGTAGTAATAGATGTCAATGATTGCTTAGTATTAGCAATCATGCTGTAATTTTTCTGACAGGTAACTCCAGGTTTGCTACCCTGGATTACAAATATTATCAGGACTGTAGATTTCATAATTATAATTGTTTAGAATTGTGTGTGTATCTGTATATGTTTGCTGTGTGTGTGGGTATCTGCATTGTTATATCAGTCAACCATCACTCATCCAGAACAGCTGTATAGAGAAGGCTTGATTACATCATGTAAATTGTAATATGCACCTTTTTTTTATATACATACATTCCTTGCACCTGTTATTTTTTTTTTTTAATTGTCTCTCTACTTAAATATGATGTGTGTGTGAATTAATATTACCCTCATCTACACATGTTCTCTTAACTGATTATAAACAATTGCTTTTGCTAAGAGTGTCATTTGCTTCTAGTCTACTCTGAAATTGTATCTGTTTTGATGTATTGCACAAACTTTGTAAACAAAAAGCTCAACCATAAAGTATTTCTTTGCCATTAGTTCTCAATGTAAAAATACTCTGTTTGTTGCTCAATAGAGTGGGAGATTATTAGTCTCTCACTACCACTTGACAACCAGTGTTAGTATGTTTGTCCCCATAACTTAACTGTTCAAAAAAGAGACCAATAGAATAAGTACTAGAGTTGATTCATTCAACCAAAAAAGTCTTCAAGGTGGGACCCCAGCATGATTGGAACAAGTAAAAGATGATAGATGTATGTAAATGTTTGTGTTTATATGTGTGTATGTAAGTGTTTGTGTGCCTTCAAAAGCCAAGGAGTGTTTGAGTGAATTTGTTTCCCCTTGTCTTCACCTGTGTTGGCTGATTTTAAACTAGAATGCAGATATTGTTGTTTGTTAGCAGTCCTCCATGAAAATCATGTCTAGGCTTCTTTACATATCTCAACATGTTGCACGATCTTTGTAATCAAAAGGTTCATTTAAATGTTTGTTTTCAGTTTTCCCCATAACCATTGTTTGATAGATTGGAGGATTATCATCTTGCTTCGAAACAAATGAAGGTTGGTGTCAAGAAGGGCATCTAGTCTTAAAATACTCTGCCCTGCTGTAGTCTCATTTAATCCTTGCTAGTATGGAAAAGTAGACATTAAAACAGGGATGGGGGAAACCCCAGCCCAGGGTCCAATTGCGCCCGCGAGCCCATTTTATTGCACCAGCAGGCTGGTATACTCGTATGTACAAAATATAGTAAATTTTTCAATTATAAAATTTATACAATATTCCTAAGCCATGCTACATGGCAGTGAAACATGGGCTGTGACTGCTGAGGACATGCGTAAGCTCGCAAGGAATGAAGCCAGTATGCTCCGCTGGATGTGTAATGTAAATGTGCATACCTGTCAGAGTGTAAGTATCTTGAGAGAAAAGCTGAACATAAGAAGCATCAGTAGTGGTGTGCAAGAGAGACGATTGCGCTGGTTTGGACATGTGGTGAGAATGAATGAGGATAGCTGCGTGAAAAAGTGCCACTCCCTAACAGTTGAGGGAACCCGTGGAAGAGGTAGGCCCAGGAAGACCTGGGCTTAGGTGGTGAGGCAAGACCTTCGGACATTGGGCCTCACCGAGGCGATGACTACTGACCGAGACCTTTGGAAATGTGCTGTGCGTGAGAAGACCCGGCAAGCCAAGTGAGATCGTTGCCAGGGCCCCTGGACTGGCTCTTGTGCGGGTGGCACATAAGATGTACCATCCTGAGCGTGACCGTTGCCAGTACCACCTGACTGGCCTTGTAGGGTTTTCGAGCGAGTTCGTTGCTAGTGCCCCTGGACTGGCTCTTGTGCGGGTGGCACATAAAAGACACCATTTCGAGCGTGGCCGTTTTTGTGCGGGTGACACGTAAAAGCACCCACTACACTCTCTGAGTAGTTGGCGTTAGGAAGGGCATCCAGCTGTAGAAACTCTGCCAAATTAGATTGGAGCCTGGTGTTGCTATCCGGTTTCACCAGTCCTCAGTCAAATCGTCCAACCCATGCTAGCATGGAAGGCGGACGTTAAACGATGATGATGATGATGATGATGATGATGAAGGTCACATTTCTACTATGACTTAAAACAGTTAGACTCGAACAGAAAATCGTCCGGTAATTGCCATTTGAATGGAAATTTTGGTTTCACTATAAAACACTTATTATTAGGTTTGCACCACCCCCTTGATACCCAACTACATTAGCTGAAAAATATAGATTACCTCATAAGTAATATAAACGTCCTAAATTCAGTGGCGGCATTAATTTAATATGTTAAACTTACGTCTATTAGTGTATGTCAATACAAGATTTACACAGGTATAAGAGTTAGAACTTGTGAGCCACCTGATGACCTTTTTCTTTTGAAATTTTTTCCCCGCTGCATGAAAATGTTTCCCTACCCTGCATTAAAACAACAATAATATATATATATATATATATATATATATATATATATATATATATAAAATTGTGTGTGACTATATACATATGTATATATTACATATACTTACTTTTTCTTGTTCTTGCTCTTTATCTCTCTCTGTCTTGATTTTTCTCTGTCCTTTTCCTCAACTTCATTCTTTTACCAAGTGAGAGATCAATAGTCTTTCTAATGGTATTGTCTCTTTGAAGTTTTACTAAATTCACTCAACATTAACATTGATATACCTCTATATATCATCTATAATTAGTTCATGTACACACACACACTCTTTCTCTCTCTTTCTCTCTCTCTCTCACTCTCTCTCTCTCTCATACACATGCACTCCCCATTCCAATATATCTTTGAATCTTTTGCAAAATTAATAATTTAATATTAATTACATTGTTCTCATCTGTTTTTTTTTCTTCATTCTGTTTTCTTTTCTTTCACTATCAGTTCCTTTCTGTTTTATTTCATCCCATGTATCCATATTTTTCTCTATATTTTTCTATATCGTTTTATTTTGCATCTTGCATTTTAAAACATTCATATATTTCATTGAACCATCTTCATTGAAAGGTTGTCTGTCTAAAAACACTAATATTTTAAAGGCAGACTCCAGTGAACCAAATATGGGACATAGGCATACTACCTCTGATTTTAAGCTCACATCAGTTAATTACACATATAAATTACACAAAAACTGAATTATGGCAAATTTTCATTTCATGAATATGAATTCTATCTGTATCAAAGTAAGTTTTTTTTTTAATCTTCATCTTCAAGCAATTTGGAAAACACTTCTGATGTCTCAAGTTTTAGTTTGGATCATGCATTCTTTTTTCTTTCTTTCTTTTTTTATTTATAAAACTGAGTTACTTGTGCTCAGTACTTCAACTGTTGTCATCTTCACATGATTGATTAAAAGACATTGTGCTCTCAGTAGTAGAATATTCTTCAAAGATTTAAACTATGTATCCATCCATCTTCTCTGCCCACCATTTCCTGGAAGGTCATGGAAGCAGAGTCATCAGATGCCTCTTCCATAGGGTGCTATCATAAGTAACTGACATACTTATACTTTCTAGCTGGGCTCCCAAGTATGACCAGCTGAGACTAGATATTATTCAATCACTTTATTCTTGATTTACCTCTAGGTCTCCTGCCACATTCTAATCACATGTCCGTAATACTGGAGCTGTGATATCTCAATGCAGAGAAGTAACAGCTTGATCTGGATTAAAACTGTGTATAGTATTTTTAAATGTTTCTGTATTAGGTGAGACAGGTCTTAATTTTTGGATGTTGTGTAAATTGTTAAAGCATGTAATTTACCCCTAAGTTGTTACATGCTTTACAATAAGTATCATTGTGGAATGTAGGTGCAGGTTTGGCTAGGCACAAAAATGGCTGTGTGGGTAAGAGTTTTGCTTCACTGCCATTTGGTTTTAGGTTCAGTCCTACTCAGTGGCACCTTGGCTCATGCCTTGTGAGTGAATCTTGTGAGATAGAAACTAGTAAGCCTGCCATGTGTGTGTATGTGTATTATACTTTTACAAGAAGAGTGGTGACAGTGACTTTGAAGTTATGGCCTTCATATGTGAGGCACATGCTTATGTGTGTGATTAAGAAGCTTGCTTCCCAACCACAAGCTTTCAGATTCAGTTCCACTGTTTGGCACCTTGAGCATATGTTTTCTGCTATAGCCAACCAAAGCCTTGTGAGTGGATATAATAAACAGAAACTGAAAGAAGCCTGTCATACATGTGTGTGTTTATGCATCCTTGTTTTGACATAATGCAATAGGTAAATGAGCTTTACTGCCATATAAGCTGTCTCATTTATTTCATCTATGAAAACATGTCCAACTATGGAGAAATGTTCACCTTATTTGGAAACAGGCGAGGGTTAGTGACAGGAAAAGCATCTGACCATAGAAATCCTCCTTCAATGACCTATGCAGCATAGAAAAGTGTGTGTGCACATGTAAATATTGATACTTCTCTTTACAACATTTGAGCAAAATGATGGTGATGTTTATGTTCTATGTTGCTATGTTGACATTGTGTATGACTGGTTAATCTGCATATTCAAAAATCTGTGGAATATAAGAATCCCTTTCTTGAAAATTGGGTAAGGATTAGCAACAGGAAGGCAAGTGGCTGTAAAATCCTACCTCAAAATCATTTCTTGTCCAAGCTATGCTAGCATGGCAAAATGGTCATCAAACAAATGGAAAGGTTGTCTGTTTGAAGCATGTACAAAGATGTGTTATGTAGAAGCTGAAACCTCATTATTATGCTGCTGTTAGTTTGTTTTACTAGGTATTTTGTTAAAGTATTCAGCCAATTATAGTTTAAGAACAGGATATTTGAGAGAATAAATTACTCTGTTAAATTAGTCAGAGAAGCTATCTGCATAGGAAAAAAAAAACAATGTTAGTGTTAATATATTTAATGCAGCAACTGTCAAAAATGTAATGAGAAATAATTGCGCAGCATAGAATAGGCTGTATTAGTCATCAATGACTTGAATTTTTAAAAATTATTCTGGCAAGTACAGAAGAACTTTGGATACGTTTTAGTCTTATTAAAACTTCTGTTTGAAAGCTTTCTCTGGGGGGATTCTTTTTCCTTTTTAAACAAAACAAAACAAAAAAAAAATTCTATTGAATCTAGGGTCTATATTCCAGACATTTGTTCCTTTCACTTTATATAGAAAAATCCAAAACGTGAATTTCTGTATAGTTTTCAATAGGAACTTATCTGAAAAGAGCTACTTTCAACATGGTGTTTAAAGTGATATTGAGAGTTCTTTCATTGTTTTTATTGTTGTTGTTTTTTTTTTGTTTTGTCTTTTTTCATGACTGTAATAAGTATATGGGTATGTTACAGAACAGTTTTAATCTGGTTTTTTACCTTGCCAAAATGAGATGCTATCTCCCGCTTAAGGTAACATACACTTAGTTTAAGCGCATGTCAAAATCTTGTATATTATTAAATTACTGAATATTTTGTATGGTAAAGTATCACACTTCAGAGTAAAACCAAGTAGATTCAATAATAATTGGTAACACAGCGTTTTGTTTCTTTCCTTCTCTCCCCACACTCCAGTGTTACAAGTGCAGTTAAACTGCCATCAAAACATCATACTGAGTCAGTAAATGAAAATTTCCACAAGCCAACATTAGAGCCTCTCTATGTTAATGTTACAAAAAGGGTTGTACATAAAATTATGATAGGGTATTACTTTAAATATGAGCTTCAGAAAAGGAAAAGCCATTTTGTATCATAGAATGAGTAGCAGTCAGAAGCAGGTCCATATCAAGGGGTTAAACATGGATGATAATTTCTAAACTATTAGGGTCCTATGATTGAAGATTTACATCATCTGCCTGTCTGTCTGTATTACATTAAGTAAATTACAGTGTTGCTGGTAGAGGCTTTTGATAACATTTCCATGTTACTGTTGACCTTAACTACTTAATACCAGACCTAACTGTAGCACTGATTGAGTTACCTAGGCAACACAGCTTGTCTGTATCTTCTAGATTTCTAGACAACCCTGATAACATGAATGGTGACTAATTCTTTTGATATGACTGTTTCTAGATAATCTATATTCTTTATGGTAATTCCTGAGGAATCAATATTCTTTAAAGCAATTCCTGCGAAACAGATTGAAGTGTTATCTGTATGGTTTTGGTCAGAAGGAATTCTTCTAAATGATGACTAACCATGAGAATGAAAAATGAAACCATACGAAAGTTTTGAGGATTTTTTTCTTCAAAAAACTTAAACTTTGCATCACATTTGATATTCTTCCTCATTATTAATAAAATATTTAGAATTTACTGAATTCTTATATTTACCATAATGACTGTACATTCTCACAATGTTTGATATTCCACACATGTACACACTAGGATATAGTATTCTTTCAAAGCTGAGGAATCTTTACTCTATTACCATTCAAATGTATGTTTCACATATGTGTATGTGTTCAGGTGATGCAACCAAATATACATGTGTGTGTGTGAGAGAGACAGAGAGAGAGGAAGAGATTCTATATTTAGTCATTGTCTGAGTTCTATCTGTAATCACTGATCTATTTTGTTTACCTACGTACTGTGATATTTTCTCATTGGTATCTATTTTGTAGATTCATGGGTTTCTGTAATGTTTAAAGATCATCTCATGATTAGGTTTTGCTATGCCCAATATCATTGCTGCTTGACAATGTAGGAAATTGGTACTCCAAAGAAGTTCATTTCTCTTTTGATTCCTAGGAGAGACGGTTTCAGAAGTTGCAATGAAGGAAACTCATCTAGGCAAGCAACATTAATATTGATATTTAGTGAAGATGTGCTTTGTGCTAAAATCTAATCATACAGCTGAGTGCATTCACTCGTAACTCTAACAAAATTAGCAAAGCTGATACCTGTCATGTGGAATGTCAGGTGTCATTCCACAACAATGTCCCCTTTTAGTTGTGTGCTAGTGGACCCATTTTACAACTAGCACTTAAAAGGATATAAAAAAATGTATACACACAAAGTTTCCAAGATGAAACTGTATTTTTTAAATGAAGATGGTTACTTGCATGCATGCACACATATTCTTGTAAAGACATTCGAGCGAGATCGTTGCCAGTGCCGCCGAACTGGCTCCTGTGCAGGTGGCACGTAAAATACACCATTTTGAGCATGGCTGTTGCCAGTACCGCCTGACTGGCCTTCGTGCCAGTGGCACGTAAAAGCACCTACTACACTCTCGGAGTGGTTGGCGTTAGGAAGGGCATCCAGCTGTAGAAACTCTGCCAAATCAGATTGGAGCCTGGTGTAGCCATCTGGTTTCACCAGTCCTCAGTCAAATCGTCCAACCCATGCTAGCATGGAAAGCGGACATTAAACGACAAACGATAGTATCAGAGTTGTAACCTTTCAATGCAAAATAATGGCTTGACCTAGAAAGGTTCCTTGGTCTTCAGGTGACACACACTATCAAGTAATGTTAGTGAGCACCCCCACGGCAAAAGATTAGAGGAAACATTGCTCCACCACTGCCAATGATGGTACAGTGAAAGTTAGATTTAGTAAGATGAGAGGTACTTTAAAAGATTCCACACCACCAAAAAACACATGTACAAATTTCTCTGAATAAGCAAGAAACCTGGTATTGATGGTGTAGATATATTCTCAACAGGGAAGTAGATAGCTGCAGGCAGTTATTGTTTAGCCCCAGGTGAGCCCTGGTTCAACAGACATGTGATCAAAAGAGTTGAAGTCATGATCATCATATGCTGGTTTTCTTTTTTATATGTAGTATATCAAGGACTACATTATCCTAATAATGCACATCAGATTCAATTTAAGACAATAGGAAACTACCAATTAGCAAAATTATTGCATCTGTAATCTCTGACTATCTTCCATAAGTAGAACTAATTGATAAGCAAAATGGAGCAGTATTATGTAGAATTTGTATAGGTTACCTCTATAATTAATGATGGATAATGTCATTGGAATTTTGTCATGCTGGGAAAACACCAAAACAGGTACACTAGTCTGATGGTGGCTATGACCATGGTACAAGAAAAGCAGAGAAATCAAAGTTTTTGGAATTCTGCTGATTGAATTATCAAATAGAACAAGCTAAGTTGGGTCCACCAGGGATTCTTGCTGAGATGTTTAAGTGGGGCAAGGTTATGAGTATGCTAATTACTCTTTTAATAGGTCTGATAATGCAGGAATATTATTCTAAATAGTCAACACAATAGTATTATGAGCATTAGCTGCAAGGGCAAAGGTAGTGTATTAAGGGAGGTCATAACTGATAGGCCAAGTCTCATGAAAATTCTAAAAAAATGTATTAGTGTGGTCAGCTCAGATTAGAGCTAGCTTTGTGGAACCTCTATTCATGATTTCTTGCTTGGGTAAAAGTTCAAGTTGAACTTTAACTATATCTATTTCTTAGACTCAAGGCTACACATTCTAAAGATATGTGCAGTCAATTACATTGACCTCAGTTTATGACAGATTTATTTGTAAGGATCAAGAGAAATGTCAACTTCATGTGATTTGAACTCAGAATCTAAAGTGACAATACTCAGTACTACAATTCATTTTGTCTGATGCTCTACCAATTCTGTTAATTCAATGGCCTCCTTATTAATTCTTTAGCACTCAGATTATTCTTTCAAATATAATTCTTATAAGATTTCAAGGATGTGATAATATTTAGAATGACATTATTGAGTAGGTGTGAAAGGTTGGATTTGGCCAGCCTGAACATAAAACAGGGAGAATATTTGGTCTGATATGGCTAGCTTAAATGCTAAAGGGTTAATATCATCAATAAAGTGTCCTTATTTTCTCACTTGAGAGGGCCTGGAATGGTTGTGGTCACTATTTTCTTCTTAGACTAATGGACTAAATCACCATTTTCAAAATAAGTGACTTTCTAAACTGTTTGGTTTTATACTATAACACTTTTTACAAGATCCTTTTTCTCTGTTTTGCCTGTTAACTCCTTCAGATAAACAGCAGTTAAGTTTTTGACCATTATTTCTTTAAAAAATTTATCACGAACTTGATCCTGTTGATAAAAGAAAAATACAAGTGCTCAACAATAAAGCATTTATTTTGGTATTTATCTAGTGTCTGGTGATGTAGTATATGTGAAAGTAGGAACTGGAAAGTAAGAGAAACTGGATATTTTATATTTTGAAGTACACCATATAACTTTCATTTGTTTGCTCTCTGAGAACTTTTCCTGGAAAACCTCTTTTACATCATTTTGACTAATTCTTCTTGTTATCATCTTTCCTATCAGTACACAAGTGTTTCATTACTTCCTGTTAGCAATATAGACATATTTAGTGGAAATGCCTTAATGTAAGTTAAAAGTCAGAGATTTTTTTTTTGTTCTGTTTTTCCCTTCTTTTCTTTCTGTGCCTGTCTCTTTAAACTATAATTTGGTATTTATATTGGCAAAAACTAGGCCAAGCAATGAAAGAAGTATTGTATTATCTTTGGTGTTTTTTTTCCACCAAGGTCAGTATTAGCTTTAAGGGTGGTGTCTTAACAGTTATAATTGGACCTTTACACATACTCACACATAATTGCTACACTTAGGTTATATTGTAGTTTTTGTAGTACTACTTTACTTAAATGTGTTATTGATTTATTTTATTCCATACTAGCAGTATAACCCGACCTTGTCCGGGTGTGACTTATTATGCCATCTACGATAAGTCTTGCTAGCTGAAAATCAACTAAAAAAGTAAGCCTTACAACGAAAAAACCCTTATGATATAAATATGTTCATAATTCAAAAGACAATGAAATTAATAGGGAAAATCTGAAGGCTGTTTTGCGTAAAATTATTAAGCATACGTAAATTTCATCCGTGTAATTGGCTATAGAAATGCTTGTGTAAAACAACTTTTTGCGCTACCCTGATTATACATAGCAGGGTAATCCCTTTTAGCAGGAGCTAGGACGGCAATTTCTGATGAAGCAATTGCTGGCGATCTGTTGCTACACAGTTTTGCCAGAATTCTATCAGATTGGGCAGAAGATGTTGATGCACCATTTTGCATTATGTTCAAAATAGCTTCTGGAATGTGGTGCATTACTGCAGTCTGTTGCTGTCATTTTAAACCGGTTGCTGTCTTTCCCCAGCAAACTCTCTTCTTTGGAGGCATAATCTATGTATATATTAAACAGAACAACAAAAGTTATAATAGATGGCAGTGTCGGTACTTTTCACATATCTGTAATTTTTCAGATTAACACCCGCACGATTACCCAACCCTAATCCTAACACTAACCCTAACCCTAACCCTGACCCTAAAATCCGTAACCGTAACATTAATCCTAAACCCTAACCCTGATCCTAAAACCCTAACCCTAACACCCTAGTGAAAATCTTGGTAAATTTACAAAACATTGACGAACATGAGTTATATTTTACTGAATGATTGTGTACTTGCACGTGTATGCTTTTGAGAGAGCGAGAGAGGAAGAGGTAGAGAGGGGGAGAGAAAGGAATAGGGGTAGTTAAAAGTTTTCTTATGACTGCTTCTCTTCACTGCCTATTACTTCATTAGAAATCTAAGGATGCACATAATAGAGAAAAATGAAACAAATATGGACGACTTGCTCCGAAACACCACCGAGTGGGGAACACTTCTCAAAAATAACCTGCAGTTGTTTCCTTCAAAATTCCTACATGCTTGAAATGTACATACATCAAGATACATTTGTACAAAATTTCATGAAAAAATATTCATTTTCCTGGAAGTTAAGAGGAATTTAAGTGGAATTTCCGAATATTGTACCCCACCCCCTTCCAAAACACTTTCACAGAAATTTTTTGTATATTTGGAATCTACATAATAAATAATATATGCATAGAAAATTTCATAAAAAAATATTCATTTTTATGAAAGTTATGACCTTCCAAAGTTGGGGGATACAACTCTGTAGTTATGCCATCAATGTTTTGTAAATATACCACGACGTGAATGCTTGTTTACTTGCACGTGTATACGTTTGAGAGAGCGAGAGAGGAAGAGGGGGAGAAATGAATAGAGATTGAGAGCAATGTGTATGTTGTTGTCACAGGTCATGTATGTGTGGTTATGTGTGTTTTTATGTATCTATGTTATGAAAAATAGGTAAAGAATACTGAGATGAAAGTTTAATCTATGACGTTGTATGTATCACTTTCTCTCTCTCTCTCCCTCTCCCTCTTTTACTTTTACTCTCTATATTTTTATGTTGAGCGCGTAAGAATGGCGTTCCAGGTAGCAGGGATGAAATATAAAAGTTGCTAGAAACAACAGCCAAATCTCAAAAAATCTAATTACTGCACTGGAAAGTTCAGATCGAGAAAATTCCATTGATGTAAAAATTTTTACGAAAAAGTGGAAAATGTGGATTTCTATAAACATTCAAAAAGGCTTCACACAAACACACAATTTCAGATTTATATATTAAGATATAATGAAAACTGAACTTTTAAGATAATAGCTTTTTCCAATTATAGACAACTTCTAACACAAACAACGAAAAAAAGATGTAAAAAAAAACACAAACTTAGTGACACTGATTTCTAACTTTGGCACAAACCCACAAATTTATTCTCAATATATCACTGGTATTTAATCATCCTTAGCGGATTAAAAGGTACAGTTGGCCTCAATGGGATTTGAACTCAAAACACAAAAACCATAACCATATGCTACAAGACTCAGCTGTTTGTGCCATATGTCAATTCCACTACCACCTCCACCAGTAATAATAATTATTATTATCATTACTTCTTAATATGCTGCAAGGGTAACAAAAATCATCATTTAATGTTCGTTTTCCATGCTGGCATGGGTTGGACGGTTTGACGGGCTGCACCAGGTTGCTTTGTCTGTTTTGGCATGGTTTCTTCAGCTTGTGTTCATATTGTTTGTGAAGCAGAGATCCAAAATGTTATTCACCCTATTTGGTCTGAGTACAACTTGCTCCATGAATAGGGCATTGGTGAGGTTGAACAGGGACTCCACCTGTGTTTGTTTGCAATGAGTCATTCCTGAGAGCATAAAACCTTCAGGCCATTTGATGTTGGGGAAGTTGAAATCACCCATAAGAAATACGCTCACGTGGTGTTCCAGTTTCATGAGGATTTCTTTAATTCTTGTGAGGCAGTCTTCAAACTTGCCTATGTGGTTTGAAGCATCCGGTGGATAATATATATTGCATATGACTATGTTGTGTTGTCTTATGTATACAATTAGAGTGTCACATACTGAATTTGACCACAAAACATTTATTCCAACACTGCCAATTCTGCCAGCTCACCATCTTGGTTTCTGATTTAGGTACAAGGTTAACGATTTTGATGGGAGGGGATTAGTTGAAACAATTGACTCCAATATTTAACTGGTACTCTGTTGACTTTGGCGATATTTCAGTTCATAATGTAAAGAACAATGTTGCAAGTCATTTTGTCCAACACTTTAATGATTCTACCAGTCTACTACCATTAATAATAATAATGATTATGATGATTTCAAATTTTGGCACAAGACCCACAAGTTCAAGGGAAGGGGCTAGTTAATTACATTGACCCCCATGATCAACTTGGTGCTTATTTTATCAAACCTAAAAAGATGAAAGCAAAGTTGATCTGGGCAGAATTTGAACTCAGAATGTAGCAACAGGTGAAATACCGCAAAGCATTTTGCCCAGCTTGCTAATGATTCTGTCAGCTTGGTACCAAATTTCTTCAGTTGGAACTATTTTACTAACGAACATGTATGGGGAATAAACTATTTCAACCAATGAAACTGGTTCTTATTCGTGTCTGAGACAAAAATGAATTCTTGGCCAAATTTTGAATTTTAAGACGGTCTTCTCCTGGCTCTTCGTATTACAAGTTCAGTTTCCTCTAAAGCTATTATCATTGATTATCATTGCTAATATTAAGAATAATAGTCGCAATAATGATGATGATAAAGTCATTTTAAGTTATGAAAAATGTACCAGTTGATTGTACAGTCTATTTTTAACCGCTCCTCATTCAACTGTTTCTCTTATGTCTGTGTAAAATCATTCTAATTCATATACATCAATGATTTGCATCATATCCGGAAGGAAACAATTTCAAGTGACTTTTTCAATTAATCAACCAGTCAAGTTTGTAATCCAGGATTGTTACAGCAGCTTGACGTGCCAGTTACGTGTTACCTCCTTAAGAACGTACTCCGTAACACTAACTTTGACACTCAAAAAATTGAGGAAATGTTCCATTTATGTCCTGAGTAAAAAATTAAAATCTCCAAAACATACTCAATTTAGTTGGTAACATCAGCTTATTTCAGTTGTCTGTAAGTTGAAAACCATAAACCTTTGTGTTTTTATGAGTTACATTACCAATAGTTTTCCGCTTGCTTGCACTGCTACTGTCAGCAGTTGTAATAGTTGAAATGTGATCTGAAAGGGACAAGAATTATTTTGTCTAGCTACAAATAACATAATGAAAATAATGTACAGTGATTAGCTGATCTGAGCCCACGAGTGTAAGGTTTGTCTTCGTTTTTTTTTTCTTCCTTTTTTTAGATGGAGTATTGTTATTTTTTTTTTTTTTACCTGTGACTTGTATTTGTTTTACCTTTTTTTCTTTTATCTTGTTACCTTTTTAACATGTCTACATAAACAGACATTAAGTAAATGAAACATTAATAGTAAACAAAATAGAACTATTCCTAATATTGAAATAATCTACTGAAAAGAGAAATGAAATTCTGTTGGAAAGTCTATATTTATCTACAGACATCATTAAAAACCTTTTCTTCAAGAATTATAATGGACAGTCAAAGAGACACCAGCATAAACTTTATGTATGCTTAAAAAATAAAAAAAACTTAACAGCTTTTGCAGGTAAACTGTTCTGGAGGGCCCTGTCTTTTCTAACAGTGAAATTCTTGTGTAAAGATTTTTTACTCTGTGCAGTACTAATTATCTATTTTATATTTTGGTGGAATGCAATGATATTGACATTTCGCATAATATTAATTTTGCTGTTTTGTCATTCAGTATAAGATGGTTATAATTATTTTCTCATTTCATTAGAGATTTCTATTAGTCGTATGTCATGTAACAAAATGTAAGTTTGTGTGTGTGTGTATTTCTATGAACTTTTGTTACCATTCAACAAAAGTTGATTTTAAGTCTACTTCTGTTAACCATACCACTTGTAGTTTGGCAGTTTCGACTTGTGAAGACCAGTGGAAAATAAATACCTCACTTGAAAAATAGATAAGGGTTGGTAATATGAAGGGTGTCTGTCCGAGGGATACTCCTTCAGTTAGTCTCATCCAACTTATCTCATGATGATATATTATTTTTATTCTTTACAAACAATACACAATGCTTCAAGCAAACTACAATACTCTCCTATTATTTTTATTATTGAATGGATTTTTTTTCTTATATATTTCCAGTTAATATTGATCCTGTAAAGGTGAAGAAGGAAATGTACCAAGCCTTAAAGGATCGACGAGATGCTCTCATTGAAACACTTAAAAAGAAAAATGAAGAGTTTAAGCAGCTATGTATTCAAGAGGGGGTAATTTAATATTTTTCATATTCAATATCTCTTTCGTGATGTTACCATTTCTTCTTGGACAAAAATTGGCATCACTTAAAGAATTGTATTAGTTTTATATTGTTATACATTCTCCTAAATGTTAATTTGAAAAATCGTTTTATTAGCTGCCATATTTCACAGAAACAACATATTGAAGTCTTCCTTTCTAAATTATTTTTTCCTTCTGTTTAGATTAAGGAATGAAATTTATCATTTCAAACAAGTTGTGGATTTTATGGCAGAAGAAAATTTGTATTTATGCTTTTTGTGTAGTTGATTTTATTAATACTTTACTTCCCACATAATCATGTTAACCCATATAAAAAATATTTGTCATAAAAGTAATTCAATTTCTACAGTTTCATATATTTATTTCGTGATTTCAATGATGATGTAAATGAATTTCAGAAATATTTATAAAATGTTTGTTATAATTGTAGGAACTTATTGGTCATCTTCCAAAAGACACACCGATGGCACCTGGTGAACAGCCTCCTACGATCCGGCGGCGAGTTCGGACAGCCTTTAGTCTCTCCTCAAAACTTGTACCAAAAGATGGTGATAATGTAAGTTATGAATGTCAGTCTGTTATTCTTTAATGAAGGGTAACTAAAATTGACATGAGTTTGATGGATAACATAGCTAAGCACTTAATCAGAGGAGCGTAATGGATTTTAAAATAAGGAAAAAACCATTAGATAAAAATGCATAAAGCACAAGTTTTTCGCAAGGAAAAGAAAGAAAAAAAGTCACCTGTGTTGTCACTGAAATATTTAATTTTTGTTATACTGTGTCTGACTAGTCTATATTTTATCTTGGAGAATATTAACAATTTTGTACTTCACTTAAAATTTAGTCATGTTGTGTGATGCAGGTTAAGACATTCACTTCATAATCACATGGCTCCAGCTCAGTCCTTAGCCATGTGAGTGGAATTGGATGGGAACTGTATGGAGATATGTTGGATGAATTGTACCTGTCATACAGCTTTGTCATTCACTGGATCATGTTCATTTTGCCTGAGCACTAATGCTGAGAATACTCAACCACATACTGTAAATGATTAGGTAGTTCTTATTATACTAGTGAAGGATTAATTTATTTACTGTAATAATCTGTATATAGTTTAAACTGCTGGATTATTCTTCAGTTGAAGATCATAGTGATTTTGGTACCTTCTAATACTATTTTTCTTCTCGCAGTGCCCAGTGACATTGATGTTATAAGGGTGTGTGGATATTTAGTTCCACACCAAAACATTCTATTTTCCTAATTTTTCTGCACTCTACCTCTCTCTCTCCATCCCTCCAGTTTTCAAAGGCTCTTGATCAAACCAGGATGCAGTTTTACTCCCATCTTTATTGCTTAAGCCCTTTATACTTTTAGCCCAATTCCCACTATGGTGAACTTTACCTTTTGATCCTTCTTATGTTGACAAAATAAAGACCAGCTAAGTACTGGGATCAACAGACCATGATAAGTAGTACTGGAAATTATTATTATTATTATTATTAAATTCCGCCAAGGTCCACTTTGCTTTTCATCCTTTTGGGGTCGATGAAATCAACTATCCTCCTCCCCCAAATATCAGACCTTGTGCCTATAGTAGAAAGGATTATTATTAATAGTAATACCAAGCTATATGTAAATGTTTAAAATATCATTTTATAGTAGAATAAAACTGTTGCAAGTATACCCAAGTTCTCAGCAGCTGTCGGACAGATTTTTAAATATGTGTTTGTTTTAATCTGTTGTTTCCTTTTACATACATAGTCAACATGAAAATAGTGGGAATCCAACCCATGTCACCTTTGCAGATACCTTGGCCTGGCTATTGCCATATCATAAAAAAAACTTCTAACAGATTTCATAGACATAAAATGTAGATGTTTATAAAAGAATTAACATGAGATCTGCTATTTTTTAAATAGTCTATGACTAATCCGTAATAATAACAGTGAGTAATTAGTTTTTAACAAATGAGCTGTGGATTTGACTGTTTCAAATTCTTATTATTGTCACATTGGCTTTGGCACGTAAAATACACCATTTCGAGCGTGGCTGTCGCCAGTACCCGCCTGATTGGCCCTTGTGCCGATGGCACGTAAAAGCACCCACTACACTCTCGGAGTGGTTGGCGTTAGGAAGGGCATCCAGCTGTAGAAACTCTGCCAGATCAGATTGGAGCCTGGTGTCGCCTCCTGGTCCACCATTCCTCAGTCAAATCGTCCAACCCATGCTAGCATGGAAAGCGGACGTTAAACGATGATGATGACATTGGCTTCGTATATCTGACCTCCACACCATCCTATTCAACAGAGCCAAACATGAAATTATTGTTAAATCTCAGTTTACCTGTTAATTGTTCATACTATGAGTCATAAGGATATTACATTTGGACTCTTTTAAAGTGATCCAAGTGAACTAGTCAGTTGTTGTGGTTAAAAAGTCCTTTTCAGAATCATATCCTTCCAAGTTCAATTCTATTGCATCGCACCTTGGGAAAGTTACTGCTATAGCCTTGGGTTGAACCAAGCTTTGTCAGTGAAATTGGACAGATGGAAACTATACAGAAGCTTGTCAGATATTCTTGAATAAGAGTCTTGCAATCTTCTACCTATCATTTGGGCACTGCTCTTTCTATTCTGAGTGAGACATTAAGGAATTTTTGTTTTTTAATGTACATGCTTAGTGTTTGCAATAATTATAGGTGTGTAGATGTGCACAAGTAGCTATAATCAAAGGGCTTATAGCAAAGCAGTAATTACACTGAGATATAAGCAATGACGATGTAGGTTCAAACCCCACGAAGTTCTTATTAGATTTGTATATCAGCACAAAAGTACTGTTTAAAAGATGTATGTGTAGTGAAAGAAGTGAAGGCTTATAGTCCTGTTACCTGGGCCTTGAATATGCTAAAGTGAAGGTGATTAAATACAGCTTTGTAGTGTGTGCCATGCAAAAGGCATCTTAGAAATCATACTGTCTATGCACTAGTTTACCTGCATTGAGAAGATTTCACACTAGCAATCATATTTGGCTGTGCTCTTGAATAGTTGGTATTAAACCAAATTAAACTAGAATCCATGATTGCATACATACACATCTGTCTGTGTGAATATGTAGATAGACATAGAGATGGTACCAAGTGTGATTAGTGAATTTCTCATTAAGAGATTGCAGTGCTCTATATATGGTTGATAGCTCTTGTTTGATGAGGTGCAACATCTGCAAAAGATTGAAACTTCTTTTGACTAAAGAAGTGTAACCTCTCTTCAGATAGAATTTATTATTTTTTATCAATGCCCACTTGTACTATTTTGCTCACATTCTGCTTTTTATATGTTAGATGTAAATGTGTACACATACTTACATACATACACACATGCATGTGCACAAAGCAGAACATTTGAATCCATAGGAAATTTGATGTTAGTTATGTTATGGTTTGGACAGGGATATTTAGTGAAAGATTAATGTCTATATTTGTTTACTGTAATGTAATAGGAAGAGCATATATCTGTACTTTACAATCCTGCGTTGTTCACAAAGACAATATTTTTTTATCAGAGCAACATAAAATATAACTTCAGCAAATTAGTACTCCACCAGATTTTTGCTATTAGTGGGGCAAATTATTTAGGTAGGTAAAACTTTCACCATCAGGCAGATCTGGAGACAGTGTCCAGTTGAATGGTCAGCTTAAACATCTGAAGTCAGTAGTTCACATGAATTTACCCAGAACTATCAATACATTAAAGGAGGCACATTCATTTGTGCTAACATCAGTACAGATAAATTTAGAAAATTCAAAGCTCATGTATTTAATGGAATAAAGGACTTCATTTAAGTTCTCTTTCTGTGGATCCAGACTGTTGGGCTGCTCTGTCTGTATATTTGTGTATGCATATGTATTTGTTTGTGTGTATGTATATGTATATGTATATATATATATATATATATATATATATATATATATGAGAAAGACATATATAGTGAAAGATTAAAAGAAATTGAGTAAACTCTATGATCCTCAATAGTTCTTTTTTACTTGCAGATGGAGAATGAGTTGTCATGTCTTGAACTTGAATATGAGCTGCAAAGTAAGATCACCAGTGCAGCTAATAAGCTGGCACACGATCCATCAGTCAGCAAACAGGTGCGAAAGCAAAGAAAACAATCCTACCAGAAGGCTGAAACTAAGGTGAGATAAAACATACCATTTTATTTGTGTGTTTGTATGTGTGTGTATTATCATCATCATCATCATTTAATGTTTACCTTCCTTGCTGGCATGAGTTGAGTGGTTCAACAGGATCCTGTGAGTCAGGACTGCTTCATGCTCAGATGTCTGCTTTGGAATGGTTTCTATTCTTAATGGCAAGCATTTATCAGTGTGTCATCCATGCTGGTGCCACACGAAAAGCACCCATGCCAGTGCATTGTAAAATGTACCCATGCCAGTACCACATATAAAGCACTGGTGCTGGTGCCATGTAAAAAGCGCCCAGCACACTATGTAAAGTGGTTAGCATAAGGTACAGCATCCATGCCACAACAGACAATAGAGCCTGGTGTATCTCTCTGGCTGGGCAGCTCCTGTCAAATTCGTCCAACCTATGACAGCATGGAAAATGGGCATTAAATGATGATGATGAATAAGAGCATAGTAGAGAGGAAGGTGGCCTTATTCTAGGTGTGAAAAAGGGACTGGAGTAAGTGTCTAGCCATAGAAGAGATACATGGCTACCTTGCACTGTATAAGGCATTTCTTCTTAATGGCATTTCTTCAAATGTCACTAAGGTTTACTTTGTCTTTCATCCTTTCACGTCAATAAAATAAGTAGCAGTTGAACTTTGGAGTCAATGTAATGAACTATCGCCTCCCTACAAAATTTCAGGCTTTGTGCCTAGAATAGAAATAATTGTCATTAAGGTGGCAAACCAGTAGGATCTTTGGCACAGTTCAAATCCTGCCACGGTCAACTTTGCCTTTCATCCTTCTGGGGTAAATAGGTAAGTACTGTTTGAGCACTATGGTCAATTTGACTTACACCCTCCTGCTAAAATAGCAGGCTTTCTACCAATATTTGAAACCATTATTATTATATCGATATGAATGGGGATGAAACCATTACTATCATTAGGTATGAATTGGTAGAATTGTTAGAGTATCGGAGAAAATACCTTTTGGTGTTTTTCAGCTCCTTTCATTCTGAGTTCAAATTTGCAAGCCTTATTCCTAAAAATCAGAAACTATTATTATTAAAAGTAGCAAGCTGGCAGAATTGTTAAAGCATTTGGACAAAATGCCATGCAATATTTCTTCTGGCTCTTTATGTTCTGGTTTCAAATCCCACCAAGGTCAATAAGTGTCACTGAAGTACTGAAGATAATATTGATATAATTGACTGTTTAACTATTCCAAAATTTCTGGCCTCAAAGTCTTTTGTTGCATATGTATGATGAAAAACTTTGAAGGAAGTAGTACCAGTGGCCATACAATGAAAGAGTTTAGTTCCTCAATTTATAATCAATAGCAACAGAAGCAGTATAAATATTAAAAAAATAACATTTATCCCCATTTAAAAGTGGGTTGTTGTGTTAAATCATTCCAGAAATAATTTCTGGCGTAGGTGTAAGGCCAGATAATTTGGAGGAAGGAATAGTCAAGTATGTGAAACCTACTATTTGACTGGTACGTTTTCATTGACCTCAGAAGGATAAAGGGCAGAGTTAACCTTGGCAAGATTTTACCTCAGAATGTGAGGAACTGGAATAAATACCAAGATGCAGATGTTCGATACTGTAACTTTTCTGCCCTACAAAATAATACTGAATAATATATTTAGCCATCAAAGGCCTACATTCATCATCATTGTCATCATCATCATTTAATGTCTGTTTTCAATTCTGGCATGGGTTGGACAGTTTACCTGAAAACTGGTAAGCAGGGGAGCTGCACCAGGTTCCAATCTGATTTGGCATGGTTTCTATGGTTGGATGCCCTTCCTAACGCCAACCACTCCAAGAGTGTTGTAGGTACTTTTTTTTATGTGCTACCAGCATGGGTATCATTTACATAACACCAGAATCAGTTATGACTTTGATCTCACTTGGTTTGACAGGTCTTCTCAAGCACAGTATATTGCCAAAGTTCTCAGTCACTTGTCACTACCTTCATGAGGCCCAATGTTTGAAGGGTGCTTTTTAAGTGCCACTGGCACAGGTTCCAGTTACACGACACTGGCATCAGCCACAGCTATGATTTCACTTGGCTTGACAGGTCTACATTGATTCTACAATAATTTAATCATGTCCCAGCACACTATCTCAAATTAAGTCAGTTGCTAAACATATGAAACTGAAGTGTAATGTATTTCTATGTGTTTGTTTTTAATTATTTGTTTTATAATCATTAAAAAAATTTTCTTCCAGTTAAAAGAAATGGAGAAGAAGCTGAATGAAATGAGAAAGAAAGCTGGTCATTCCACTTTAAAAGTTAGTCCTGTATACCAAGGTAAGTGTCGAGAGTGTAACAGAAGTTAACTGTTGACACAAACAGTGGTCAAATGTTTGCTGTCTGTTGTATTTCATTCATAATTTAATCATAGTTTAATCATTAGTTCTTTTAATATTTTTAATATTACAAAGTATGACACGAGTTGAAACCTAACAATATCATTTTGTTCGATCAATTTCTGTTGAATATTAAGATTTAATATAACTGATATCATTACAGCAACATGGAAACTTAAAACCATTCAACATCATTAGACATCCATTTTTCGATGTAGGCATGGTTTTTGATGGGTCTATTTCCAGCATAGTAGCTCACTGTGTATCAGTTTTAGGTCATCTGGTAACACGCACGACAACAAAGAAACTTGCCAATCTTTGTTGTTATGTCACATCTTGGCATGGTTTTTACATTTAAATATCCTGCCTATCTCCAGTGGCCAGATATGTGTTTCACAAAAGATTGGGCCCATTTGCAACCATCATGTGATGTCATGACAAAAGTACACACACACACATCTACAACCCCTATATGTAAATTATTATATATCTTTATTAAATAAATCATGAAGCTGTCTTTAAAAGGTTTGGTAGTGATAAATTTGTCAGACATCACAAAAGTTTGAGAAATTTCTTTTTAACCAAGATCTTCTTTCACCAAATTCCTTGTGATTCACTATAAAAAAAAAATCATTTTTCCTGTGAGGTCTTTTTACTACCTGCAGATGTTAGTATTTCAAATATAATGTGCATGTCTAGTCATTACACACAAAAATGACGCAAAAATACTTTTGCCTACTCTACTGTTTTTTGTAGAATCATAAGGCTTTGGAAAACCACAGTTGGGAAACATTGCTTTACACTGGATGCATTTTATCATAGCACCAACATTTAGAGAAGTTGTCTGTTCAAACTAAAAATCCCTCTGAGACTGGATCTTTTCACTCTAGCTTACAGAGTTCCCACTGTCTTCATTTCTTCCTTGTAATAATGTAACACAGCTGTGGTGTATCAATTTCATTAGTAATGAAATATGAGTCAACTCAAGGAATCATAAACACCGGCTGGCATCTGGAAGTGCCACATGTTAGGAAGTACCAGAACTGAGTTTCTGTGTACCTCCACCTTGCTCTATGTCTAATTTTAAAACTTTGTTTATTTAATTTTTGACCTATTTTAATTCTCATGTGTAAATGGAGTTAATAGTTCACATTAACTGTGTTGGTCTGATTGTTAGTTCCTCTTAGACTTGTGCAGAATTATAATTTTTAGACTGCCAAACCTCAGCATGTACAGAAAAAAAAAATCAAAGTATCAGAACTGAACATCGGCACAAATAGGTTTTTTTATAACCAATATTGCGCTTCTTACAAACTGAGCCTAACAGATCTGTTTGATACTAAAAATAATTTGATTTCTTCATTATTGAATTCATTTTTATTTTTTCTATAATATTATTAAATTTTTCTTTTACATTTTTTGGATACATCAAATCCTAGAGCACCCATGACATTATACTGTGCTTTTATAGAAAATATACTCCTCTGCTTAAATTTATCAGTCTCTTTAAATAGTTATCTCTATTCATGAAAATTATTCAGGTTAGAATAGAGGAAAAATATGAAACACCAGCCATAAACTTGCAGATAAAGATGTAAAGACTTTTACTATTGAATTTCACATCTTTAAAGTATTATAAGTCATGTGGTTTTAATGATTCAGTTAAAGTAGCTAAGAAAAACTTTTTATCACATAGTTTGTATTATTGTCAATGGTTTTTCCCATACTCTTCATATCTTTTGGTTCTTCATCATCTGAAATTCATTACTCTGCTGGTATTTGGTTAAACAGGGAAATCTTTATTTCCTTACCAATATCTTGTTCTTAAACCTGTTTAAACAATGTTGATAATTTGTATGGTTTTATAAACTGAAAATCTTTTTTTAAAGTTAATAATATTATTAATGATTATTGTTTTATTCTTATCAATGCATCCCTAGACCCAAGTGAGGACAGTCTTGGACCTACTACTGATAGTGGTCAGTACTTTATTTGCAAGTTCCAGACAATGCAAATGCTATCTTTTCCTCTTTTATTTTTATTTCTTTAAAATCTGAATGTCTGCATATATCTCTATTGTCTGCTTTGAATAATTCTCAGTCTTATCTTTTTTGTTTTAATTTAAAAAGTCTATATCAGTGCTCTTCTCAAAATAAATACTTCTTAGATATCAAAATACCTGCAGCATTAGAAAGCATTTGTGTCTTTGTATATGCATTGTATATAGTTTCACAAAGTCAATGCTTAGTCAAAAGGATAAAGGCTTCTAAAGCTTCAGTTCTAAACTTTGATGAATAATTTTCAAAATCTAAACGTTAAACATCTCTTGAAATAACTTCCTTCTCACTTCAAAGTTAATATCCTTGCAATTATTACCTATGCTAGATATAATTATTTCTTGTGGTCTCCTCATTAACTTACAAAGATTAGATATGCTATATACATGGAGCATTTTATTTATCTATTTATTTTTTTTTTTCATGGAGTAGTTTATATGCTCTAGTCAGGGAGATATCAGATTGCACTGAAAAAAAATCCATCCACCATAACAAATTAATTTCATCTTCTATAACTCCTTGTTATGCTTTACCTTGTCTACCATTATTACATGATTACAAGAGCAGTGGCTCTTCTGAATTTTCTCACTATATAGCATATGTTTATTTAGACATATCTTACTCTTGTCTCTTCCTCACTCTCTCCATTTAACTTGTGCATTTTACGTCGTTATTTCTTCACTTCTCCTGCCCATGCATTAACTCACTTTTTAAGCAATGTTTTAATTTTGTTAATCCGGACTAATTGTGGCATGTTTCCAGACTAAGTGAACCTCTCAATATTCTGAGCTCTGCTTTCCTTCTCCAAATCAAAAGACCAGAAAATAATTACAATTTTGTTAAGGCTTATTCAATTAGAGGAAAGGAAATTGATTGTAAGAACATCTGCTTAGATTTTGTCTGATTTTCAGAACTGTTTTTCAATCTTGTCAATATAGAATCACCACAGCTGCTTTAATGAGTAATACTTGGCTATTGTGTGAAGGTTTTGCGGTTTTCATTCCATCAGCAATACTCACCAAACTCTGTTCTTAATCAATACATTTAGCTCTTACAGGTTCACTTGGCTTACTTTAAGTAACTGCCGTTTACAAAGAAAGACAGTTCATTGTAGAAAAGGAGCAGATGGGTATTTCATTAGTTATCCAAGCTCCTATGACTTTGAATAAAACAATTCCATCATTTTCTTTAAAAATCCTGTTTCTATTTCATCTAGAGTCAACAGAAAATAACTTGGTTATCATTTTCCTTTGTTTAAAATGTGTGTGAGAGAAAGACAGCAATAGGACAAATATATCAAAGTATTTGAGTGATACATTTTCATTGAAAAAATACTAGAACATAGAAATTGCTTAGTTGATACATTTTAGAATACTGTTATGACAGGTATATATGGATGGTTGACATACTATCATTAAAATGCTATTAGATCTCTTGACCTGCTAAAAATAGCTGCCAAACATGGTAGTATGTGATCTGAATATTCATTCAGAATTAATTAAACAACAACATGTTACTACATGTAAAATGGATGGTTCAAGATAGGAATTAGCCAGGACAGGAATAGTGCAAAGGTTTTGCTGAAAGCTGTATGTTATGAATACAATAATGAATATTATGAATAGCATTAATGAAACTTGTGATACTATTCTTCAGAGCTCTTTGATAAAGCTTGTGTGAAAATATTAAAGTTTATTACATAATTGTTTGTAATTTGAAACCTTAACCTTTTATATGTGCCAGACTGTATGAGTCAATGTTTCTGGTATTTAAGGATTATGACACTAATTGTATGGTCATTAATTCAGCTCTTACTACAATTTGTTTGTCATGCTTGTGGACAATGCACATATCTGTGTTTGCTTTAATTTACCTGACTGACCATAGTCTTACTTGAGTGCTTAGCAGTTTAGATTGGACATTGTTATTTTGAAAAACAGCTTCTTCAAAAATCTGGTCCATTTATACTAGTGTAGACTGAAAGCAAAATTGAAACATACGATAAGATTTACTCTCATGTCAGTATGATAGAGGTTGTTAAACCTTATCACAGCCACTGTACATTTTCTTATCTTAAATATATTTAGCACTATTGTGTGGATGGTGTGTTAATGTCTTCTACTTATAAAACAACCTCCCCAACAGCTCATATTCCAAATCTTTGAAATTATCCAAGATTCATTACCTAAGAAACAAAAATAAAAAAAGGAAAGAAAATGTAAATATATCTGTATTTGTAAAACTTATGCCAGTGATTACAAAGTTCCTCTTTCAATGAATATATCCCTTTCTACTGTATTTCTTTATCATTAAAACAAAATAAAAAGAATAGTGGCTTCTGATAATTTAGTTTCATCTTTATTTTCCTCAACCTTCTGTTGCATGTTATCTTTGATGTCTAGAAACTGCTTTTCTTATTGTCATTTTCAGTTTCTAAAATTATTGACATTTATTATTCTATGTTGTCAGCTTTAAAATCTTAAAATTCTTGTCTCTGCATTTGAAATCAGAATGCTAATCTTGATCTCTGCAATCTTTAAAACTCTTTTAATTTTCATTATTTTTGTTTCACATTCTCCATAATTTCACTCCTTTTCTCCAGTTTCTTGATTCTATTCCTGTCTTGTGTTGCTAAAAATATTTAATTTCAGTAAAACTTTCCTTCAGAGATTGTTCAAGAAAACTTAAATATACTACCTAATGAACTCACAAAATCTTGATTGAATATACAGTACTATTAAATATTATACTAGATCTTGTCTGTAATTATCATAGTCATATAGGTCATAGTACTACTGAGTTAAGACTACGATAATGCTTATTTAAATATTCAGACATTCTCCAGGTATACAGACAAAACTGAACTCAAATTGTATTTTGTCATCAGGCTCACAAGTTTTAACCTTTATGGTTTTTCCTCAAAACTCTGACTTTAAGTTGAAGGAACTTGATATTATTTTCTACCAAATTTACATCTGTTATAGTTATCTCATTTTCTTTCAAGTTTATCGTTAAAAATACAGATTATACTATGCAATTATGTCCTATTAATATCGAAAATGTTACTTAGGAAGTCTATAGCCATGTTATTGAAGAAATGATATAATTCTATATGTTAACAAAATATGGCATGGTAAGAATATTTCAGCCTTGTTTGAGTAGATCTATAGTCAAAGGCATTCCAGCTATGACTATCCCCCTTTTTTTTTTTCTATGTACAAGGAGCCTGGCACCACATTATCTAATGTTCTTTAAAAAACAAAATGTAGGGTGTAACTTAAGGGAGATTTGGCTGTTTAGCTCCCTGTTGGTTAAGAACTAAATTTTACCATCATTGGTTTGTGTGTGTGAATAGCAATTCATTGATTCAAAAATGCTTAAGTAATTGAATTTTTAGATGTTAAATATTTTTAGTGATAAAGTAGAATTAAATGATAAATATTTGCTTACATTTTTGTGAGCAATGTTATTTGCAGATATACAAAGCAAATGTAATACACCATACTATCAACAAAAAATGTGAGTTCGATTCTCTTTGAGAAGTCATTTGATCTGTACAAAAGCAGTTTAAAACATGATTACACACACACAACTCCAGTGACAGTTATCATTATATTTATTAAACTTTATAAATAATACATACATTCACATTAATTTTTATTTCAGAACCTGAGATGATATCACCAGTTCCATCTCCTGTTCCTCATTCTAAAAGAGACTGTTCTCATGTGTCTTTCACAAATAATGTAAGTTACTATACTCTATTCTCTATATATTCTCTAACCACCTTTTTTAGGGATACTTGACAGATAAATCCAAAACCTTACTTCCTTAAGCTGTTTCCCCTCACTACTTTAGTACTAAGCACCTTTATCTAATTGCTTTTTCAATTTAAAATAATTTAATTCTTAGTATTATTCAGGTATTTCTTACAATAGTTGACTTGCAATATTTAAACAGAACATTAACAGCATCAAGCTCACTGATCTCAGAGGGGCTGCAAAAGTTATGGGTAATGCTCCTTATTCCAGACACAATAAGTGAAAAAAAAATTTTTTTTTTTTTCAGGATTATCATATGCCTGTTTTTCCATGCTAGCCTGGGTGAATGAGGCTTTCTCCAGTACAATGTCTTGGAACTTGTTACAGTTCTTTGACATCTCTCTTGTGTGATTAGCTTCTACCTCATCTTTCCAAATTGCTCTACTTGATCTTTCACTTCTGGCAATTCCTTTCACTTAGATGGCTTGGCACTTCTTTACCAATTAGTGTCAAGTCATCTAAGTGGAAAGAACCAATTGTATCTTCCATACACATCACAGGTCCATATCAATGTACTCTTCTTCCTTATACTCTGCATCCAGTTTTTTTGTAGCTCTTATACCCAACATTTTCTTAGTTTGTTGTTTCATACAAAGTCTTTCTTTTCTGTCAACCTGTCTGTAATCCCAATGCACCTCTTATGCATCCATATTTATTCAATATAAAGTAAGCTATATGGAATTTCTAGCTACTGATTTTCTGCACGTCAAACCTGACCATTTCCTCAATGGCAATAGAATCCTGTCTTCTTTCCTACTAACTAAACCTTAATTGCCTTAATAAATTTTACTTCAAGTTTGGAATTCTCTAATTCGTCAACAGCTTCAGCTATGAGAACTAGGACATCAGCTTACAAATGGCAAGTCTTAAACTCCTCTGTTTTTATACAACTTTCAACTCTCATTTTTAATTTAAAAAGGTAGTATTGCTTAGTGAAATATGTTTTTTTTTTTTTAAATCCTTTCAATATACATAATCACATCAGTCTCTTTTCATAGTCTAGCTATTTTCAGTAGGAAAAGAATCCAACCAAAGACCATATTGAATGCTCAGTCAAATTAAGGAAATGTCTTTAATAATGATTTATTAAAATGTTAAGCCAAAAATGCTAGATAATATAACACCAGGGACAAAACTGTTATATTATAAAACACCCCGAATCTGAGGAAACTAGCAGTGAAATCATATGCATGTATTTGAGTTTGTATATTGTCAGGAAATGTGAGCAGTAACATTTTGAACAAATTCCTTCTTTGGAGATAGAGATTTAGTGTTTAGAATAGCACTGAGCAATTAGGTTCTAGACCTAAATTCACATTCAGGCTAATTCCAATTTGCATTGGTTCTTCATTTTATTGATTAGCTGTGTTTCTGTACCTGTCATCATCATCATCATCGTTTAACGTCCGCTTTCCATGCTAGCATGGGTTGGACGATTTGACTGAGGACTGGTGAAACCGGGTGGCAACACCAGGCTCCAGTCTGATTTGGCAGAGTTTCTACAGCTGGATGCCCTTCCTAACGCCAACCACTCAGAGAGTGTAGTGGGTGCTTTTACGTGTCACCCGCACGAAAACGGCCACGCTCGAAATGGTGTCTTTTATGTGCCACCCGCACAAGCCAGTCCAGGGGCACTGGCAACGATCTCGCTCGAAAATCCTACAGGAGCCAGTCAGGCGGTACTGGCAACGGCCACGCTCAAAATGGTGCATCTCATGTGCCACCCGCACAAGAACCAGTCCAGGGGCACTGGCAACGATCTTACTTGGCTTGCCGGGTCTTCTCACGCACAGCCCATTTCCAAAGGTCTCGGTCCGTAGTCATCGCCTCGGTGAGGCCCAATGTACGAAGGTCTTGCCTCACCACCTCAGCCCAGGTCTTCCTGGGCCTACCTCTTCCACGGGTTCCCTCAACTGTTAGGGTGTGGCACTTTTTCACGCAGCTATCCTCCTCCATTCTCACCACATGTCCATACCAGCGCAATCGTCTCTCTTGCACGCCACAACTGATGCTTCTAATGTTCAGCTTTTCTCTCAAGATACTTACACTCTGACGGGTATTCACATTGACATTACACATCCAACGGAGCATACTGGCTTCATTCCTTGCGAGCTTACGTATGTCCTCAGCAGTTACAGCCCATGTTTCACTGCCATGTAGCATGGTTGTTCGTACGCATGCGTCATACAGTCTGCCTTTTACTCTGAGTGAGAGTCCCTTTGTCGCCAGCAGGGGTAAGAGCTCTCTAAACTTTGCCCAGGCTATTCTTATTCTAGCAGCTACACTTTCAGCGCACCCACCCCCACTACTAACTTGGTCGCCCAGATAGCGGAAGCTATCGACTACCTCTAGTTTTTCACCCTGGAATGAGATAGAAGTTGTTTCCTGTTTGTTTGCAGTCTTTATTGCACCTGAACATCTGCCACAAACAAAAACTAACTTGCTAGTTAACCTGCCTTTGATGTTGCTGCACCTCATCAAACTGTTCAAAACTAGTACATATAATCCTAGTTGGTTCAAACTACATCTCTCCTTTACTTCTTTTTATATTGAATTTCTCCAATCATTGCATTTTTACAGAGGTGAAAAAATTGCTCCTATACAGTGGCACCATTTAAATTAAAAATGCTAGTTTACTAATGTTAAAATGGCATTTTCTATATATTCAAGTTGTAAATTGTGACTTAAGATGTATATCAAAATAGAGAAAATTTCATGAGTCTTAATATGATATACAACTTTACAGCATAACATCAACATATTAATTACAGAAACCCCTCCTGATGGCAGGAGTGGGTCATGTTTTTTTTGTCAATAAGTCAGATTGCAACAAAGTCATACACCTAGACTGTTGATTGAATTATATTGAATTTTCTCTTGAGTACAAAGCCAGATCTGGGAATGAGATAGCATTACTTTTCAAATCTTTTTCAAGAGTATTAGCAAAATAAGTAAAGTGAAATGGTTTCACTAAACAATGGAAATTAGTTAATGCACTCAGTTTGTTAGAGGCTCACCTTTCACTTTACTGTACAAACCCAAACCATGTCAATAGATTGATATTTAAATAGTATGAAACTAGTATCATATTATTATTATATCATACTATTTCATACGTTGCCTGATCCAGGAGACCTAAAATCCTAAGTATCCTGTGACATTTTATATATCTGGGACAACATTATTCAATGTATCCTTCCACTTTTTGAAGGCAGTAGGATGTGGTTTCAGTAAGATTTGGTTACTCTTTCTTGCAGGTTGAAGAACTGTGAAGGGGCTCCTTCCATTTACTGCGAAAGAGAGTCCTCCCATTTGACCAAAGTTGTTTGCTAATATTGTTAGTGATGATTATATTTGTCTCAGCAAATTGCTGTATTAAAATTTTATCAGCTGTTAAATTAAACTTAATAATATTTATATTGCTCTTTTAACTTAATTCCAAATATTTTTTCTACCTGCAAAAAATGCGTTGAGGATGCAGGACAAATAAATGAAAAAAATTATTTTTATTTTCCCTCTGACATAATTTGTCTCAAGACAACTTATTTTCATTCTATTGTAGTCATTTTTATTTCACTTATTATTTTAGCTATTTTACACAACATATTTTCTAATGCTAACAGTGTGCAGTGGTTTTTCTTAAAGCTAACTACTCTTTTATGAAGTACAAGTAGGCTCCATTGCTAGTCATAAAAACTGATTTGAGCAGAATTTTGTGCCTTATCCAGGACACAACCATCCTAGTGTGAATTCTTGCTGTTGGAGTCGGTAGACCAACACCTTAATCTCCCAGCTATTGTTTCCTTTATAATATTTAATTTGTGGGCACTGTTTCATTATTTATGCTCTCATGTTGGTTATATTGTCACATTTCTTTTCATTCTAGATGGACAATCCTGAAATAATTCCTGATGAAGAAATGACCTCTTGTCTTCCTCCTGACTCACCATCATCTCATTTAAGTCCCTCACACAGCAGGTAAGTACACTACTGATTGTCATTAAATTTAGTGTAAATAACATGTTGCTAGTATGCAGAACTAGTGTACAGTCCTATCAATTTTATTTTCCTTCAATTTTTAAACTAACAACTTCTTTCCCCTCCTGAGAAGAAAATGATTTTGCTTAAAATTTTTTCCATTAGTTATAAAACACATCTGACTTTATATACAAAATAAAACTAAAATAGTTTTAATATATTGTATCAAAAGTATAAAACTATAAAGTAAATTAGTTGTTAGTAGGATAGTTATCAGAATAAAATATAATTTGTTCAACTAAGTGAAGAAATATTTTGATAGTGACTTGAGAACAACTTATCTTACTTGTGATGTTTATCACTGGCAACTAGGTATTTTAAACTTCCACTTCCATATCACAGAACTGAAATTCATTCTTTCTAAAGCTAAGTTTGTTCTGAGTGAAATTCCAACAATATCTTAGTCTACTGAATTTACTATGTGTTACTTCTGTTTTCTTTCAATAATGTTGAGACATTGACAGCTTGTTTCAATAGACTAAAACTCCATGCCAGCAAAGAGGCCTGTATTTGTTGTATCACCTGCTGGAAATATCATCTAAATCTCCTTCAAATCACACCATACTATCTTAATAGCAAAAGAATGCATTGAATAATGTAGACATACATACTATGTATAATCAAAAGAAGGAAAGCTTGATTGCCTTTACTCATAAATTTTACTTGACCTGGGGATAAACAGCAATAGTCATCTTCATAAATTTGTTTCAAGCCACATAGTAATTGATTTAATTACTTTTTAGAATATATAATCCACATAGCTGTTCTAATGTCATCCTACAGTGGACTGAACATAGGCAATCCAATCCATTTGTAGAATACTATAAAATTCTTCAATACACATACCTATTCTCAGAATTATCATTCTCATTACCTTTATCAGTTTAATGATGTTTAAGCTACTAAGGCTTTGACTTCACCATTTAGTATTATTTTTTAAGGATGATGAGGAAGTTGTTTATGACAGCCACATTGGCAGGTGCAGCAACAATGAAAGGGCTCCCTTGTTAGCATTAATGTTAATCTTAAGAAAAAGCTTTAAATATGTTGCTAAGTTACAGGGTCTCTTCTTTAGATTAAAACTTTTGAAAGGGTTAGCCATTATGTTATCTCAGTACCCTGCTCTCTCCCTCTTAGTTTTATGTCATAGGGCCTGATAACATTATTCAAATATACTGCAAATTTTAGGAATAAGAAGATAGGGAAACTTCAATGAGCAATATTACTCACAAATTCATTTAAAATATAACTCTGGAGACAAAATCAAATCAAGAAACCATTACTAATCTCCTTTATCAGATTCCTTTTATCTGGCTTCTTCTTACTTTTACTTGCAGTGCTCTTCATTTTATTTTTAATGTTTTCCTGTAGATTTTTACCATTTTCTCCCCACTATTTCTGTGGTATGTGCTATGCCATTTTATATTGATATTTAAAATTATTTACTTGTGTTTGCATTTCATTTCATCCAGCTAGTCAAAAGCTGCATACATTTTTTTTTCTTTATGGCTTCTTAAGCATGATTAGCCATTTTTTTTATTATTTTGTATTTCAGTAGTCAGAACTTTTGCTGGTAGAAAGTTATATTGCTGTATGATGGCAACAGGCTGTCCTCATAGGTGCAATGTTTAGATTTGGGTCTTCTAATATATCTTAAAGCAGTTAGATCAAAATTCATGTCTTTAAGATGTTACCCTCAAAATCAATGTCTTTATCATTCTTGTCTTCAACCACTTACAATCCTGAACGTAAATTTGATTGCAAGTATTTTACATGCTGGCTTGGCTGTGTGGTGAAGAAGCTCACTTTGCAACTACATGGTTTCAGGTTCAGCCTCACTACATGGCACCTTGGGCGAGTGTTTTCTACTAAAGCCCTGGGCCAACTGATGCCTTGGTAGCAAATTTAGTAGACAGAAACCCTGTATATATTTGTTCCTGCTTAACCACCACTTGACGACTGGTGTTGGTTTGTTCATGTTTCCTTAACAGATCTGTAAAAGAGATTGATAGAATAAGAACCAGACTTTTTAAAAATTTAGGTATTAGGGGCGATTTGTTGAACTAAAACCATTCTAGGTGGTGCTCCCTCATGACCACAGTCCAATGACTGAAACAAGTAAAAGACAAAAGGTAGAAAATGTTCTGAATTTACTGGAAAATTAATTTACTCCTACTGGATATATAACTGCACTCCTACAAGAATGCTAAGATAATTCTGGCAATATTAAAAAAGACTATCCAGTGTTTAAATTGATATTTTTAATTTAGCTAACACCTTATTTTAATTAAATTCTTCTTTAGTTTTTTTTTTTTTTTCAAGTAGGCCATCGTAGAAACTTTAGGGTTTTCATGTAGTCTTGTCAGTATTGACTTATTTTTGTCAGTAACATGAACGAGAAGATCCATTAAAGCTTCTGGTTTCTTTCAGCTACACTTATTTACTTAACTTCAATCTTATATCTGATACCGATTATCTGAGAATGTCCAATCAATTTAATCAGCTTGTGTTAATCCATTCAAAAAAATAAATCAAATCCAAGTTTGATTTAGTTTTCTATTTGTCAACACGTAACCTCTTGCCTTTACACCCACCACCCCAGCCTTTTTTTTTTTTTTTTTAAAGCATATTCAATTTAGTTGTATTTTCCAAAATGCTTTGTAACGGTTTAGGTTGTAAAGTTTATTTTTTGCATTTATCTAAGTTAACCAGTTATCTGCCATTTGTTTTAAATATGAATTTTTGAAGTCTTATGTACTCCTAAAATGTCATTAAACTGTTAGTAGTACAAAAATAAAAGCCACACATTACTCAGTTCTTACTCCTTAAATTTGAAACAATCAGTCGAGTCAATTCTGTTCTTCATAAAAAAAAAAGATCGACTGTATTTCTTTCATCCTCCACCACCCAAAAATTAACTGTTAGTAAATTATTTCTCTAGTGATTCTTTATCTTTTAAATGCTTAGTTTCACTGACTATTAAAGAATAATATCATATTCTGTTACCCTGTTAGCTAACACATACCTCTAAATCCTATCTACACTATTAGGCAATATACTCATTAGTGTATATAACCATGCAACCATCAGTTTTTATTTTCTTATAGTTTTGACTCTGGTTATATTGGTAATATCTCTTTATACTCATTCCTAGTTAAGTTATTGTGTGATTGATACAGGGATTGGACAAAATAATGGAAATACCTTAGAATTTCAAACAAATTTACTTTAATATGGGGTTGGACTGCCTCTGGCAGTAATTACAGCTTGAATTCTATGAGGCATGGACTTGTACAAAGTTTCAATTGTTTCCAAAGGAATTTTTGTCCATTCTTCAGCTAAAACAGTCTCTAGTTCTTGTAGTGATGATGGTGGAGGATATCAACTCCTTACATGTTTTTTTAAAATGCATCATAAATGTTCAATAATATTGAGATCTGGGGACTAGAATGTTCCTCGTGTCATTCAGAAACTTTAGTTGTGTGAATTGGTGCATTATCATCCTGAAAGATTGCGTTTCCCTCCGGAAACAGTTCCACAACCATAGGATCAATGCTTAAATTGTCTTTACTATTAATTCTGCCATGAAGGGAAACTGTTGAGCCGGCAGATTTCCAAGATATATCCCCCAGATCATCAGAGATCCTCGTACATGTTTAACAGTTGGAAGAAGGTAGTCTGGGTCAAATGCTTCTTTTGGCTGTCTCCACACATATACTCAGCCAGTGGTTGGAAATAAGGTAATAGATGATTCGTCTGAGAAAATAACATTCTTCCACTGCTCTCGGGACCAATTCTGTAGATTTTTACTCCACTCTAAATGCTTTGCAACGTTTGTTTTTGAAAGTAGTGGTTTTCTGATTGCAGCCCTCCCATGAAATCCGACTTTGTGTAGCTCCCAACGAACAGTCTTTGTGGAAACTGGGTTCTTGAGGTGGTCATTAAGCTCTGCAGTAATTTTGGGAGCTGTACTTTTGTGATCCTTTCTAACAATTTGCGTAAGAGTTTGACGGTCCCTATCTGAAAGTTTTGGTTTTCTTCCGGAGTTTTGTTTCGACAAGGAGGTTTTTCTCTCTTTCTCAAAGGCTGTCATTACTTTTGAGACACTACTTCTTGATACACCAAACATTTCAGCTGTTTTCTTTACGTTAGCACCTGCCATATAAGCACCAACAATTTGACCTCTTTGAAAGTTCGATAGATATGTCATTTTAATGAGTTTTAATTACTTTTTTCTGATGATATCTGAAAAGAAACAGCCATTTTAGCAAAACCTATTAAGCAACATTAATAATAAATCAAAAAACATAGAAGTAAACAAGCTTTGAACGGTTTTATAGATATTTCAAAATTATGATGCTAGGTGTTTCCATTATTTTGTCCAACCACTGTATATTGTGTAAACTTTGCATATTCTTACATATATTATTTCAGTCTGATCTGAAATCAGTATTTATTATGAATGCTTATTTACTATTGCCTTTATATATGAGTGTGTAGTTATTACTAATTATGAAATGATTTTTGTGTTTGTGAACTCTGAATTTAGTTCACTGGGAAAAATGATAGTTCATGTAAAGGCTAAATACTTTCCAGAATTTGATTCAAAACTTTACTGATCTGAATTCAAATCACAACCAGTGCTACTTTTCTCATCTGTCATTCCTCTTGAATAAATAAGTGCTAGTGAGATATCTCTTTCCATGCCTTTTCTGCTTCGAGTTAACGTCTTTAACGTCTTTGACATATGTTAAACGTGAATGGGATTGAATGCAAATACTGTGAGAGGACACTTAACAGTCTTTTGTAAATAGATGACTTCAAATTATACATTTCAAATAGTAAATAACTGGAAATAATGTTATATGCAGTAAATGGATTTATTAGAAAAATTGAAATTAACAAAAATATGATATGGCAACCTAGAAGAGAAAATAAACACTGCTAATATCATGTTAAGAAACTGAAATAAGAAAATTAGACCATAAATATATATATACTTTGAAACATTTAGGAATTAGCTAGACAGAATATATCACACTTACAAAAAAAAAAAAAAAAAAGAATAGAGGGAATGTTGTAGATTTATTCAATTAAAAATTAAAGCTGAACCAAATGCGAGATATAAGGCGGTAGACATCAAATCTCAAGTAGTTTCCAGTAATGTTATAGTTACAATATTCTATACTAAATACAAATTGAATTAACAAAACTAGATTGCATTTAGAATGCATCACTACAAATCTGACACAGGAAGATAGTATAAACCACAATACAAGAGGTTAGGGCCTTCTGTAGGACTACAAAAATATTTAGTGCAGAATAATTTGGAAACTAATACAACTAGCTATAAACATGAACAAAAATACTGTCTTCAAAGCCAACAAACATATGGCAGAAGATGAGGTTATAGCCGTTGCAAGGAGAATGAAGAAACAACAGCAGGACTTGTTGGAAAATTTTAAAAATGAGACTATTGAATGTCATATTAAGATGATAGTGAGAAAAGTCTTCTACATGACCACTAACTGAGAAAACTGAATATGGGAAAAAGTGGATAATGGTTGGACTGGAAGCTGATACAGAAGAATTTTATGATTGTGGGATGAGATCCAAGCTTTATCAGGAAATACCAAAAGCATATATTGAACCAGAACATATGCACACAGACAATATCTACAGATTATGCAAAAGGAGAAATAAAGTTGTTTCTGGCTGCCCATTGTTAGCTAAAATTGAGAGAGAGTAGAGGCATGAAAAAGTTGGAGCTTTCATATTCTAGGAATTAGGCCAGCCTTATGAAATACTGACAGAAGGAATAGCATAAACATACACTTAAAACAGTCTTGGAGAATGACAAAGTGACCGTACTATGTAATATACTAATCCACGTGGACAGGCAAACAGACTGTCAAAGTCTATACAGAAAAGCGTCTCCTTGCCAATGCATTGTTCCTAACAGATGATATTGTCTCTAAATGTAAACTGTCCAAATAGAGAAGTAGAGATAACCAGAATCTGATTATTGAAAATGGAGAGATTTTCTATGACACTATGTGCCTTGTGGATGATTAAAATATATGCAGACATATACAACCAAAGTCCCAGGATTTACATACAACATATAGAAAATAGTGCTACTAGGCACAACATGTTTATTACATGTAATGTTTACAATGCAGTGTGAAAAAGGAAAGAAAACACTGCGCGGGTATAAGATGTAGAGCTGTACTCAGTTGTACAATGGAAACTTGCAAAAAAAAAAATGACAACTGAAACAAATATAGAATTCTTCAGTATCCATATTTTAATCTCACTGAATAAGAACATTACATAAAATACTACAGCATTATTTTTATTGTTGTTGAGTATTTCATAGCAGTTCTGAACAAGAAAATGTAATATATGGAGGCAACCAAACAAATGCATAAAACAACCTGCCAACAAGACATGTCAGGTGTAGTTTAGTTTTTGAGCATCTGTTTCAGTTAGAAACTAGTATGTATAGTCTTGATAAGAGGAACAAAAGATTAAATCAAATTTTCATGATCCAAACTGAAAATTACTTGAACCCTCATTCTTATTTTCCTCATTTACCATCTCGCAATTGTTTTATCTATGATATATTGAGTGTCATCAATTCTTTTGTTAGATCACTGATCAAGTTTATCCCACATTGATATTACACTTTTTATATTTTTGAAATTGTTAAAAACAACAGTGATTTATTTGAAGGAATATTTTAATCTAACAACAGTTGTGATTCATACTGAAGTTTCATTATTGATTGAGACTATGTGTAATAATCCCTGCATTTCTTTTCTTTTGCTCAGCTTTCTGATTTCTTAAAGTACAGGTCATTACTTGATGAACTAAGATTATCAAGTTAGATTTCAACATGTTAATTCTATATTTTTTCTAATATCTTTATACCATGAAAAGCTTAAAAAATTTCTCTCAAAAGTTTACAGTCTTGTGAGAACTCTTCAAATGTTATTATCATTATCCTTTTTTGATATTTGTAAAATACGTAGTTTGGATAATAGTTTTGCCAAAAACATCATCTGTGAAGTGTTACTTTCTAATCTGATCTAACTCCTTAGTCCCCAGTCTTTCTCGGCATGTTTCAGTTGTTGTGTGCCTTCTAATAACATTTCAGACCACTCTTTCAATCAATATATCATCCATTATCTTTTGTATAGGAATTTCTACCTCATTTTCACTATTTTGTGTAATGGATAGTGCCTTCTAACTCCTAAGTGTGCTCTCTGTTCCTTTTCTCAACCTTTAAGTCGAGTAGGGAGCCACTTGGCCTACTAGAAATGTCAGCCAAATCTCCTTTGATCTACAGCTTTGATAAAGACATTGAATAAAATAGTTTGGGACTTACAGTTTCTTAATGTCCTTAATCATAGGTTTGCTCAGTCAAATTTTACTTGGGCATAAGCAACATTACTTTAGCCTTAGTATTAAAATAGACCACTCAAAAATAGGAAAAGCAATTTCAGCTTTCGTTTCATCTTCTAATATTTTTCCATGTTACAAGGATTAGACAGGTGTTCTCCAGTACAGTGTCTCATTATTTGTTGAGGTTACTCGCCATCTCCTTCATGAGTTTCAACATCCCTGAGATCAGCTTTCATCACTTCTTCCTATGTCTTCCTCCTACTTTTTTTGTTTTTTACCCAACTGTCATTCTCCATATGTATCACACATCTGTACCATTGCAGTCTCCTCTTGCACACTGTATCTCATTTCTCTTACACCCTGCTTTTCTCTCAGCTCAATTGTTCTCTGTTGTTCATTGACACTAACATTATAAACCCAGTGGACTTATGCTTACCTCATTTCTTCCAGCTTTCCCACATCCTCCACATTCAATGCCTATGTATTGCTACCTTGCAATATGACACACTTCCTACATATGCAGCATACATTCTTTCTTCCCTTCATTTGGAGAGATAAACCTTTGTTACTAGCAGTAATCAATTTCATCAATCAAAATTTTACTAATGATACATTAATGATTTTACTGTAGTCTTACTGTTACTATTTTTAACTTCATTCACCTCTATGACTTACCAACTTTTATGCAGCACAAAATGTAATTTTTAAATTGTAAATATCTGAAGATATCGGATTGCCTTTTCTGCTGCAGACATCATACAAAGCACTTGTCACTCTGTGACTTTTCTACCACCTTCCTTGGAATCAAATACATATCTTTAAACATATCAAATTCTACAACTTTATACACAACTCTTCTTTCCAGTCAGTCTTCTTGAATACTCCTAATGCTCTATGAATGTTATTCATATTCCCATCATTCTATACATTTTAACATAAACGCTTAAAAAATTTTTTTTTTAATGTTTAATATTTTTTGAAAACTGACTTACATAATTCCAAATAGATGAATGTTTGCAAGTTGTAGCACAAAGTAAAAAGTATTCAGTATGTCTAGTAAATTTTGTTGTTAAAGTTGACTACTTTTCCATTCCTTATTGTTTCTCTGCAAAACAGTGTTTATTAGATAGCATAAATCTTTGTTGATGTGTCATCTTAGAAATATCTCTTTACTAATATATGTATGGCTGAATGTATGTATGTACAACTTTTTAATTTTGTCAACTTTTGAACATATTGTTTAAATCTCCTTATAAAGAATGAACTGGTAGATCCATTGTTTAATAATACATTTTAATTCTTTGTTTTAGTAAAGGAAACAAAATAACTCAAGACTGTTTAACATTTAATTAAATTCAATAATAGAAAATTTTAAATTAGTATTTATATTGTCCTATAGTTTCTGGATGATTAGAACATAATGTATTAATCCATTTGAACTTAACCCAAATAATCCCTTGGAGGAATTTCAGTTAAGAAACCTATATTAATCAGTGTTAGTTTAGCCGTATTTTTTTTTAATATTAGAGAAGCCATGTTTTGGGGTCTTTTTTTGTTTTTCTTTTCTTTTTCACTTTTTTTTTTAATCAGTATCAATATAGATTGAGTGTATTGTTGGAACAGTTGATTCATTCTTAAGGTATTTTCCTCCTTTAATGCAAAACTCTGAAGTATAACTGGGAAACTTTGTCTAAGATCACATTCTGTTAGATATATGAGAATTTTAATGCGTAACCTATCAGTTCATACATCTTTCTTGTGTGGCTGTTATCAAAAACAATATCTTATTGAATCCATAATTTGCCTCTTAGACCCCTATTCAAAGGTTGATACTTTTCCTTCATTTCACCAATTTTTGACGACCAAGTTCATTATGAGGAAGTAGTGACTATTTGCCAAGCAACCCACCATCTCTATATGCCATATCTGACAATTTTCTTATCACTTGGCATATTTAAAAAAAAAAATTGTGTCTGGTTGCATTTTCAAAAATATCCAAGCTTTAATTGAAGTTAAATTTCTAAGCTAACAACAGTCAAATATATCTGAAACATTACCATCAAGTGACTCCTTCACCTTTTCAAGGTCTCTCTCCTTAGTATAATTGAAGATCTGTTGATCACATCTTACACCATGTGTCAGACATGATGATGGACACCTATATCAGATTACATCTTTAGTCTCGGCATCAGGATCTTGACCATGGTTTGAAGAGAACTATCATGTTTAGCCTCTGACTTGGCTGGTGGGTTATTTTGGGTGACTCAGACAATGCCTGTCAAGCTAAAGCCATTTTGGAATAAGTATGTAAAGTGAGTTGAGCTCATCTTTCTAATTTAAAAAAATTTTTTTTATAAAACTCGTTAGTACAAATAGTTGAATAATTCATAATCAGTGTCATTGAATGATTAAAGTATTGTACTGAAAATGTAAATGTTTCCTTTTATTTAACATTAATGAGGTTTTATTTATGTAAAAGATTAGTGAAATATTTTAAAACCTAAGAATCAATAATTTCTGTTACAGTTGGAATATTTCATTTTAATTTGATTTTAGCGAAGAAAAATTTTTCTTGATCATTTGGAAATTATCTGAAGAATATCATTTACTGTTACTCACGTGCCAATTACATTAAATTCTGGTAAATAGTGTCTGTCTAAATTTGTTCTGCTTAAATTTCCAGTAGCTCAATTATAGATATACTTGTTTCCAAACATAGTTAAATTTTTTGAGAACAAATTCTTTAGTTCTTTAGATGACTTATTCCATTATTGGTATGGTCATCTCACGGCATCTACTTGAAAGTGAAAATGTAAACCAGCTGGATGTAAACCATGGATTTTTGTTGTTGTTGTTGTTGTTAGGTAATATTGCTAATATTTCATTCTTTCATTCATCCATTGACATTGTTAGTGTCATTTGTGTTTTATGCCCACTTATTCAATGGCTTGGATGGTGCTTGTTTTAGATATATTTTAAGTTAAATTTATGTCTAAAGGGGATTCATTAATCAGTTGATAAGCATCTCATTGTTCATATTATGTAGGAATATTTTACTTTTGATATTGCTGCGGTAGCTAAGCTAACAAACAACTTATCTGAAACAATCAAATTTCTGATATATACTGCACATACACTTACATACACACAATAGCATTCATATCAGCTAGCTTCAGTTGCATAAGTCTATAGAAGTTTGAGGAGCTAATACTATTATTGCAAATATGGTTACCCTATTGTGTTATCTTTAATATTTTGTAAAATCATAATTAGACCCTTTTATTTGATCTTAGTAGTGACCTTAATATATATTTTTCCTTACCAAAATAAAATTTTGTTTCTATTATCTTAAGTTTTTTTTTCTTTCCACTAGTCCATATTTAGTTTTCCAATGTTTCATGCTTAGTTAACTAAACCATTTGAAATTACATAACATGTCTTCAGTTCTTTCTTAATCATAACCTCCTAAATTATGTTCTTATATTAATCTAGATTTTTTTTTTAATAAATAAATAAAAAACACCTCCCTGGCTGATTATGTTACCCTTCTCCTGAAGCATGTGTTTCTTGTTTTATCTTTTTCAGCCCTCAGCTCACAGGTGGCTATACACCTAGCTCAGTTTATTCCACTGGTACTCAATATCGTAATCAACGCTATCCTACATTTAGCAATCGCCTTGGACAATCTGGCCGAGAAGATATAATTGATTGTAGTAAGTTCGATGGCAGTCATGACAGCGGTTTCAGTTCTGCTAACAACATGACTCAGGTAGCACCTGGGCAACGGCCTCCCCAGTGTGAAAATGGAGAAGTGAAAACCCCAACCAATATTCACCCTTATGAATATGTTCAAGCAGAATTTCAGAGGCAAATGACTCTTACACCAAATATTGAAGAGAACTACTGCAGTCCTGACAATTCACTGATATCACAGAGACCAAGAGGACCAGTTCCTAAACCAGGCAGTATTTTGCCTCAGTTGTTTTCTTCAAAGTATGGTAGCAGAAGAGAATCAGATAGCGATTACATTGAGGAAATTCCTGAAGGTTCTTTGGACATTCACAATAATTCAGTGGCTTCTGAGCCAGTGTACAGTCACCTTGATACACATGCTGAGCATCGGTGGGAAGATACGCAAATGGCAGAGCCATCTCCAATAATCCGCAGTCCACAAAAGTCATATGACGATCTTGATAATCGACCAAACACTCCAAGTACAGAACATTCCTATAGTCCCCGTGTATATGAATACCAATCTCCCCCAGCACAAGAAGTGCAGGTCATACATATCACTGGGAATACAGGACCTGTTGATAAACCTGAAGTGGACCCAGTTATCGTAACTCCTCCCCCAAACAGCCGACTGGTAACCACAATAACAAAAATTAAACCCCAGATTGAAGTTTCTAAACCTTTTGAAACTTCAGATTTCTTTAAGTACAGTGAGAAACTACGGCGGGCTCGTATGCTGGACAGCTACCAACGGCAATTGATGGGTGTCACTTACCAAACAGAGCCTTCTATTGACTCTTTCTATAACAGATCTTGCACACCCGAGCACTCGAATCCTTCGTCTCCGGCCTTTTTTCCACGCATGATGCAACCAACACCTTCTTCACCCTTTGTTAGTCAACATCATTCCCTACAACAACAATCTACTCCTTCACATTTTCCTAGTTATTGGAGAGACTTTGAACCGCATTCTGGCAACTCTTCTCCTGTGAGCATGTTTGCTAGCAAGAGAGGAGATATAAATACTTCACAGACTACATCATCTTTCCACCAACAACAACAACAACAACAACAACAACAGCAGAGCAACAGCAGCAGCAGCAGCAGCAGTAGCAGCAGCACATATGTGCAATATTCTTCACAATCTGTCTCCAGAACTGTATTCCGGTCTCATCAAATCCAGACAACACGACACGCTCACTACAAACCTCCACAGCCGATGACCTGTGAGCCTGTGGTGGTGCCTGACCTCCAGTCTCCGAGCTCACACACACCAGTCAACCAAACTAACATGACCAATGTCTCCAGGTGAGCCAAGGCTCCAGTTGCTATGGCAAATGTGCTTGGTCCTGGTCAGCTTGGGTTAAATTTCCCTTCCCCTACCAGTATAATGGACAAACTTAATTTACTGACAACTGTGTGTTTGCATTTCCCCTTATTCCACGTTGTTTTGTCTTTGTTCCATCATACAGCCATTTTTTTTACTATTGTTTATTTCATTCTTTTTTAAATATTCTATTTTTATTGTTTTTTTTTAATCTATTTTTGTTACTCTCTTCCCTTCCCCCTTCATTTCACCATTTTTTTTTTATTCTTCACTGTTTTTTGTTTTAATTTATTTTCTTTCTGACTTAAAACTTAACAATTTTTCAAAATAAAGGGGAAATATATCATTTGACTGACTGTGCAATAACGATGTTGAATGGTGGACATGCAAGCTTTTGGCTTCTAAGAAACACTTGTCTGTCTGGAGTTCAAAGAATGCTATTTTGGCTGATGCCAGAAGATGATGAACATGAAATATCCTTAATATTAAAATGTTGATAAAATTATACTCTTGTATTCAGAATGTTTATATTCATTGAATCTGATCCTAAACACACAAACATGAACACACACACACACACACACACATTTCATTATGCTTTCTTCTTTCACTTGTCTATCAGCTGTATTAATTTGCAACCAACACAGCTTCCTTCATGTTGCTTTAGCTGACCAGTTCTTATCATCAGTGTTACTTAGTTATGCCTTTTCATTTCATTCTTTTCTCTTTTTTTTTTTTCCGCTTTTCAGATAACAGTAAATTTTTACTTACCTGCTTAGATGTAAGACTTCTCTGCTGATATGACAACATATTACGGACAGTGTCTATCTGCTTAAGCCAACTTAGCTCTAACTTTGTACATATTAAACAATACATAGAGTTTTATAACATTAGTTTTCATTTAATATTTGAATTTCATCAATCTATTTTCTAAAACAATTCAAATTAATCTATTTTCCATTAAAAAGAAATAACTACAGTAATATAAATATTAACATTTCATTTCTCACCTGAATATAGCCATCAAATTAATTTACATTTGTTTCACAAAAAAGAGTTGTAAATTTTTTCATCTAACTTTGTAACACATCTTCTGGAGGCAGCCATACTAATGACAACGCATGAAACATATCGCTCAATAGTCTAAGTGTAGCATGTTGTAGTTGATATAGTTTATTTTCAAATCATCCTCAGTATGTCTAGTTCATGTTTATATAATAGCTTAGAAAAAAATATTCACAAAAAATAAAAAACCCAGCTATTTTGTTAACAATGGTCTTACAAATCTCTTGACCAATATTTCATCATGGAGTAAAATATTGCACCAAATTACCATCTCTTGGTTATTTGTGTTGCCAATAACTAGAAATGTTCAGAGTGGTGGTCTCTGTTGGTGAAGCATTATTGTTAGAAACTGCAAAGCAACTGCTTTAATGTGCATTGTCTATCACCCCAAACCATCTGACCTTTTGGGAACTTTTACTGGAGTCCATTCTGCCGCAAGCATTTGAACCAGGTCTCCTGTTGTAGAACTTCCAACTGGTATTGGAAATTTTGCAAAGGGTCACAAACACTGCCCTTCTTCACTTGACTATGACATTAAAAAACAAAAATAAATCACAAATTAATTAGTAATAGTATTTACATACAAGACAGGGTTATGAACTATTAAAAATGTTGATTGATAGAATATATGCTTTAGAGGTTTAGTTTATACTGCTACATTCTGAATACTGCTGGAGTTTTCAACTACTTTTTCATCCTTATGAAAATTGATTTATATCTAGTCATAAGAAATGCTTAGTATATACAATAAGTAAATTCTAAGTGAAATTAATTCAAATTCTTGTTTTACAACCTAGTTATAGTCACCTTATTCATGTTAATGTTGCCCTCATGACTGCTATAAACATACTGCATTATCTCATTTACCCTCTGTGTCTAGTCCAATACATATATATATATATTAATGAAAACTCTGTCTGTAAAGAACAGATTGTGAAGCAAGGAAACCTTATTGAGTTCTAATTCATTTTTAGATCTTATAGATTTGGATAATGTTGTTACTGAGCAGTTATACTCTTTATTTTCACTTTATTTTATGCAACTATTTATTATTTCTTAAAGAAAATTAAATGAGATCTCAGCTAAGCACTTTACTCAAACTTGGCATCTTCTGCACACAAAAGCTCCAATTGATTGTTCATGATATCTCATAATTTGAATTCATGAAATAAAATGTAGAAAAAGATTTTTTAAAATACAATCAGAGTAATGCTGACATATACCAATTAATCGATTAATTGGTAAAGGAACAGTTGGAATGTTAATTAAAATTTCTGTTCTTGTTAGTGAGCCTTATGAAAAGTCTCAACTCTTGGTACATTACTGTGATATGAAACCAAATTCTCTGGATTTGATACTTTTGATTTAAATATTACAATCAGGCATACAAATGGGAATATTTGAATTGAACTAAGGTAGGGAAAATGATACAATAAAATTACAAAACCTGCACTATCTTCAGTCCTTTGGTTGCCAGTTGGACTGCTCTGTTATAACACTAGCATGAACTCATCAGGTTATTTCATCCCACCCACACACATATGTCTCTCCCACCCTCTCTCTTTCTCTTTTATTTTCATTTTATGCATTTCATTCTGTTTCATATAAACAATTTATCATTTTATTTTTGTTTTGTCATTTTTTCTTTTTGTTTCTTTGGTTAATGCGTGTTGCATTAGTTGCCAATGGCTGTGATAATCTTGCATGTTGCACTAGTTGATACTGACTGGTATTGTTGCATGTATGCATGTATGTTGAAACATAACCCCCCATTCCGTTAATCTTCTTTACTGCCATAGCTAAATAGACCTTGTTATGGTTTTAAGTGTCAGGACCAATGACATTTGTTGTTGCATGGGACCTTTTTTCTGAAATTTTCTTTGATCGTTATATTACAAATGTGCTATTTTTTCTATTACTAATGTCTCTATTGCTGATGCATGCCGTCTCTTAATTTTTTATGCAAATATTCAGTGAAATCCATACATTCCAGTTTTATTGAATCTTTCTCCATTCTTCTTGCTGTCTAAATATTTCAGCTTGTATTCCCCCTTTATTTCATTTATCCTGTTACAGTAATGTTTTTCTGAAAATTTTGGTAAAACTAATGTTACATTTCTTTTTGCAGAAAATGGCTTTGTATTTTAACTCCCTCTTAGATAACCCACTTATTTCCTCGTTTTCACTTTAAGATAATTCTTAAAAATCACTAACACCATCTAGTCTGAATTTAGTTTACTAAGTCTATATAACTGTAGTAATTTCATATGACATTTTATTTTTGAAAAGTAAATATATTACAGTACTATGGCTGTGAAGTTTAAGTGCTAAACTACTAACTACATGATCTTAAGTTCAAATCTTAAATCTACAGCTATCCAGTGTGTTGTCACCTAAGCAAGAAATATAGTTTTGCTTACCTCAGTTTACCATGCCAGCAAGCAAGTAATCCTTTTTATTTCACAATTGAAGGATTAGCTGTGGAAAGGTCATCTGATTTTTGAAAAATAAATGTTCCAACAATTATGTGAATGTATAAATTTATGAAGAACTATCAATCCCTACCATAATGTACAAAAGAAAAGATATGTTTAAAAGCAAATATTGCATTGTTTATTTTTTTTTTAATTTCAGATGGAATAGTTACTTTTGACTGTTATTATTGTTGTGAGTAAAACAACTACAGCAATGGTTTGACAGTTATAAAGGCAAAAAAAGGAGCTGTTACAACCTATAATAGATCGTAAATAAGAGGGACCTTTGTGGTCCCTAAACTTGCTAGGAGTGGCTAACAAATTTCCCTCAAATCATACCATTCTACCTTTAAAAAAAAAGATGACACATTGGATAATGTAGTCATCCAGTATGCACAATAATTGGAGAAAATGCCAAAATGTCATGGCTGGAATGAACTTCAGCATTTCATGGTTGTTTGTATGTACATTTTATTAATGAATCAAATTCATAATGTAAACTTTAGTTTTAGAAGTTAATCCTTTTGTAGATAGATAAAAGTTCCTTCCTGAGGCATATAGAATCAGGGCTGGTTTCCGTGGTGCATATATTCCCCACTGGATGGGATACCAAGTCTGTTGCAGGATTACACATTTTTACTAGTTGAATAAAGATTTTTGCTCAAGAACACAATGCCTCACCTGGTCCAGAAATCGAAACCACAATCTTAGGATTGTAAGTCCAACACCCTAACCATGTACCTCCACATCATTTTATAGACCAGTGATCTGATGCTTAGCCTCATGTAAAAAAAAAAAAAAAAAAACTTCCTTTATATGGAATCTGTCAGTGGGATATTAAACTCAACACTGTAACCAAACCTTACTATGAGAAACTCTCCTAGCCTATGACACTATTTGGATCTTTGGAGAGCTAAATGTCTTGGTCATATACAACACAATGCCAGTGACAGTATATGAACAATCAACTCCTTAACTGATTGTCAAGTACCCTATAAATTTATCAGGTTGGCAGATTGTGGCAAATAGTGGTAGACACTATGCTTAGGGACAAAACCCAAATGGTTAAAATGAACTTTGGAATTAGTGGACTAGTATTTAAACTTCACAGCTCCTGTGTTTTATAGATTTTGAGCCTTATTTTTTTAACGTTATGACTATTATAAATACTACATAGAAAATAATGTTTAAAGAAAACAACAAAAAGCTATAAAATGAATATTAAAATGTGAGCTATGTTAGTGGTACCAGGAAGAAGGTAATTTAATATTTAAAAAAAAAAACTTCAGTGTTAGTCTTTTACTGAACTGACATGCCAACAATAGCACATCTGTAATCTTGAATTTCTAGCAATGATGATAAAATGCAGAACCTTCATTTTGATAACACAATTCAATATTTAGCTGAAGGAATGGAAGAAGTGAAGTCTACTTCAGCTTGACAGCCATGTAAGAATAATTGTTTTCTATTAAGAAATAAAACTACCTTTAAAACAGAGCATGTATACGCACAAGTGTACACCTTTAATATGCAATTTATGAATAATAATAATCATCCTTTCCATTATAGGCACACAAGGCCTAAAATTTTAAGGGAGCAGGTGGTATAGTCAATTAAATCAACCCCTGAGCCTCAAAGGACTCAGTTGACATTGGCTGAATTTGAACTCAGAATGTAAACACAAACAGAATGTTGCTAAAGCATTTTGTCCCTGTTCTAATGAATCTGCCAACTTGTTGCCTTAATTATAATAGTAATAGTAAATGCAAAGCTATTTAAACATTGAGCAAAAGAGAAGCTAATCAAACTTAGCTGCTGAGAGGGCTGCCTGGAGAAGAAATGAAGATGTTTATAGAAATTAAGAAATTATAACATCCTTACTTAATGGATCTGTCTATCTATGGTTTTACCAATTTACATACTGAAAAAAAAAAAAAAGAAAAAAAAAAGCTTCAGCAAAGGACATCTCTGGAGTTTCTGGATTTACTTTTTTAAAAAAACAAACTGTTACTTTCACCACACAAAAAAAAAACAATTGTATGCCAATATTTTTATTGCAAAAAGATACCATATTCAACCACTATGAATGAAATGAAAATAAAATGGGATTCATTAAAATGTCATTTGCAGCATTGAATGTATTCCAAAAGTGAAATATAGAAGATATATCTGTATTTGTAAAGTGTTTGGCATTAGGAAGGGCACCCAGCAGTAGAAACCATGCCAAAGCAGACAGTAGAGCTTGGTGCAGTCTTCTGACTTGTCAGCTCCTGTCAAACTGCCCAACCCATGCCAGCATGGAAAATGGATGTTAAATGATTATATATATAAGATAATATGGATAAATGGTAAAACAGTAGCAAACAATAAAGGTCTAAGAAGCAGCAGTTGCTTTTTGATAGTTCTTTTGTCTTGGATATGGAAAAGACAAGACTAAGTGACTGTTACCAAACTGGCTAGTTTGTTGTCTTTGAAATTAAGCGTGGAGAACTGAATAGTACAGCAACCAGATGAAAAGTGTGATCATTGATGCATAAACTAGAACAATGCAGTTATATATGATCTGTTTCCTTCCTGGTTAAGGATATCAGTGTCACCAAATTTTTGAAAAGAGAGCACAACTTTTTCAACATCACCGATAACTCTTAATTTCATCAGTTTTGGGGAAATCACGTTCTGTGGTATTTTCAGCAGATTTTGTTGAGAAAGAAGGAAGATCCAATAGATGAAATGAAGAATTAGACAAGTAAATGCTATCAATTGGTAACTGAAGGCTCAGAAACAATGTGGAAGTAGAACAGATCAAACAGCATTGCAATGCACAACTTTTTGTCATGTTTACAGGCATTTAAGATCTGAACTTTGTTAAAGAAGAAACTAATGAAGCATTTATTTATGCTGTTTTCTTTACATATTTAACCATGGTATGTACATGTAGAATATCTGAGCCAGTGAGAGTTAACTGCATTGGCTGTGCTAATTCCAGTGGCCTGGAGGAAGCCATCAACCTTTCAGCAAATAGTCTGTCACTCTATAAACTAGACCAGGTATGACTTATATCACTGGTTATTATGAGAACCATGTCATTTAGGGAATTCCAAACAAATTTGCTTGACTCATACAGTATTATTATTGTGATTCCCTTAAATAAATACCTCCCGTTCAGTATTAAGGTAAAAAATAAAAAAACCTTGTCTGCTACTTTTGAACTTTTCAGTGCATGCTTTGTGATTTTGTGTGTGTGTGTACATTGCTAACTGACGACTGACCTACAAACAATAACAAGAATGTTTATTTTGAGAGGACCACATCAGCTGTCAGTCACTTGTATAATATAAATTATACAATGATAGTAAATTGCTTTGGTTGCTGAAATATTTTTATAGTTTCAAACTCTGTTGCATAGATTTCATCACATGCTACTTACTGGAAGTGTATGTTTCTCTATGGCTTTCATATTTACCAGGTAACTTAACCAATCTTATGAGAAACCTCTTGTTATAAAACTTTTCTTCTGATATTTGAATTTATAAAACCAACTCATACAAGCTATAGAGTATGGAGATAATGAATGTGATTAAGCAATAAGAAAAAAAGTTTTATGGTTGCAAGAAGAATTAAAGCTCCACAGCATGGCAAAATAGTCTTCAAAATTGTGATAATGTTAGTACTCTGTCACCATCTTAGTGGAATACAGGAACAGATCACATTTGTCCACTGGGAAATTATTTCTGAACATTTGTGGCTGAACCACATAAGAGGATGCAAATTAAGAGTGTTATTCATACATTTTCTAATTATTTAAGCTGCATGAAGTGAAATAGAAGAGAAATCACAACAACCAGGATTTGACACCAGGGCAAGAATTCTTCAACTTACTATATTCTGCTATAACTGCTATTATATATTAAAAAAAAATAATGGAAACCGAATCTGTTATATACACCCTCTCTTCTACATGCTTTTTGCTTTTATTTACATATTTTAAAGAATTATTTTTCTCTGGTGGCAAGCACCATATGCAAAAAAGTAAGTTCTTTGCAAGCCAAAACAGGAAACTGGTTTCATTCTTTGTTGCAAATCATTTCAGTTCAGTTCACTTATACTGTTGCATCTTATTCTATCTCTATCCTTAGATGTAAATCAAGTGGATGGGAATTTGAAACTGGAGCCTAAATAGTTATAATCTAGTGTTGTGGTGTTTTTGAAGCACTATACCAATTGTTAGACTATTCCACATGTAAGCCAATCATTCACTTATCTTGACTAGCAATGAATGGCCACTTAAGAATAATGTTGATATATTAAATGGTTGTGTGGTTAACAAGTTCACTTTCAAATCACATGATGTCAAGTTCTTTTCTACAGTGTGGCACCTTGAATGAAGAGCCTCAAACCAACCAAAACCTTGTGAGTGCACTTGATTGATGAAAACTGAAAAAGAAGCCTTTTATATATTTATGTGTGCCACTTTCCAATTCAAAAGCCTGTCATTCACACAATGCGTTGGCATTTTTCTTGCTTGTTCCTTTGTAGCTGTATGGTAGAAGAAATCCCTTACTTTATAGCATAGTCATATAACCCCATGCTAACATTAGTAAAAAAAAAGGATGTAAAATGAACAAAATAAAATCCTTTTCCAATTATTTCTTCAAAAGTTCAAAAGCTGTCAAAATTCTTGGTGCATCATTGCAACTTGGTGACAGACACACTACCAGTATAACCCTCGGATAGTTAAAATGACTCTTCTACAATGTGAACTACTTCAGGTTTTTAGCACACTGTCTCAGATTGAAGTCACTTACTAAACAAGTAGACCTCCAAAATTGATATGTTTTCTTATTATTTAAAGCCAGATGTATTGTATTTTAGTTTTCATTATCATAAGGTATGTAATTTAGTCACTTACCTTCACATTAATCTCTCTTGAATATAAGAAAAACCCTAATCATATTTACTAAAATCAAAGCCATCTTCTGTAACAAAATGTAAAACAAAATACTGAATATTGCATTGCACATATTTAATTAGTGATATTAAATATTATGCCTTTAAAAACCACACAAACTTGTATGTGTGTGTATATATATATATATATATATGTATTATTTTGAACATGACTGTTCTCAACTTTGTTTATTTGTATTTTTTTGGAAGAATTAAAATAAGTGCATTCACAAATCTAGATCTCTTCAGTCTGACCTTTAGGATGTAGAGTGGTTATTATTGACAGTTGTTATTAGTATTTTATCATTGCCAAGAATCATTAGAACGACATTAATGATGATATCCTCATTGCCAGATTTAAAGTTTTAGCAATCAGGAACTGATCTTTTGTTTCTTATTAATCACCACTTCATCTAGAAGATGAGACGGGAAAGTTCTAGGAACATAAATGGATTAAGAAATGTTTTATTAGTTTGGTCTGGAAGGGGCTGTACCCTCTAAGTCTGGTAAGATTGATGCTATTAATGTTTTGCCTAAGTCAGGCTTGGGTAATCTTTTTCAGTAAGTGTGCTACACAGGACATGACTCATCATCGGGCAAGCACCACTGCTGGAAAAAATCCAAAGTAATCTTTTATTTAAGCATGTCACCCAGAAAGTCCTGTGAGCCACAATGTGTTTGTGATTGACTTAAACTGTTGCAAACCAGCGACTGTGAGAAACAAATGTGTAGGGAGAGGGAATTTCAAAGGGCTAACATTTGGGGAGACAGGGTGTAGTGGTTAATGCAGGTATGAAGAAAGGTGGGTTATGTACATTACTTACATATGACGAATATTTGTCCTCATCTTGTTTGTTGTTTACACATTTCAGCTGATATACCCTCCAGCCTTCATCAGGTGTCTTGAAATGTTGAACCTGGGTTCTCATTCCTGAGGTATTTTTCATTGTTGTTGTTGTTGTTATTATTATTCAGGTCACTGCCTGGAATATGCCCACGGGCATATGGCATAGTGGTTAAGAGTGGGCTACTAACCCCAAGATTCCATGTTCAATTCCAGGCAGTGACTTGAATAATAATAATAATAATAATACCAAAAAATACCTTAGGAATGAGAACCTAGGTTCAAAATTTCTTCAAGACACCTGATGAAGGCTGGAGAGTATATCAGCCGAAACATTGTGTTAACAACAAACAAGATGAGGACAAAAATCTGTCATATGTAAATAATGTAATTTAGAGAAGTAGAAACTGTTGAGATAAAGAGAAGACACAACACATCTGACAAGTAATCTTTGTCTGGTTGTGGTCTAACATGTGTTCATGTGCATGTAGCAGCAGCACAATTCCAAATGTGAAAGCAGTAGTCCATAGTCTCTTTCATTTGAGATTTCTTGTAGATTAAGACTGAAGTATTTTCTGGCTCTGAAGAGAAAAATAATCTTAGTGATGTTAAAATATGTTTGCCTGCAGAGATCCTCAGTAATAGTGAGGCAAGCATCTTCAAGAGCTTTGCTTTTGTGCTGTTTATGTGGTGTGATAAAGTTATAACTGTTGAAGAAGACCAGATTGATATGACTTCAATGGAAGATGATTTTAAGGTCTTGTTTATGGAGTTGGTGCAGACTTGATGTGAGCTGTGTTACTTGCATGTAGATGACACAAATATAAAGAGTTAATATGAAAATATTTTTTAAAATGCTTAACAAAAATGATAAAATTTGAACAGTCATGTTTTTAATAATATATGTTTAAAAGAAAAGATATACACACACACACACACAATCACACACATTGTTTATTGTACATTAAAAAAATGGTGAATCTGGTGTTAGTTTTTAAAAAAAATTGACACATCTAATCATCTACAATGAAATTTGAAGAAAGAATCTGGAGGTAAGATTTTTCTTTTCCTTTTTTTTTTTTTTTTTTTTTTTTTTTTTGGCAAATCTATTGATAACTTTTTGAAAATGTATATCATTGTTGTTATTATTGCTTTTGTAACTGTTATTAAAAAAGAAATTATTGTAGTTGTGGAGGCGGTGAACTGGCAGAATCATTAGCATGCTGGACGAAATGCTTAGCAGTATTTTGCATATCTTTACGTTCTGGGTTCAAATTCCGCCGAGGTCAACTTTGCCTTTCATCTTTTTGGGGTTGATGTAATCGACGATTCCCTTCCCCTGAAATTTCAGGCCTTGTGCCTATAGTAGAAAGAATTATTATTATAATTGTAACTGACCAAAGATGTTTTTTTTTAATAGCTAGAAGTAAATGGAAAGTTGATGCACTAATAGTAGTAGTAGTAGTAATAGTAATAATAGTTTCTTGTATTGTTGTAAGGGTGACAAATTGTGGACAGTTCAATGACACATAAAATGGTGAGGCTTTACACCAAGTGCAAAAAACAGGAATGGGAACCAACAAAAACATAACATACAATAAAATGAAACACTACCATTGTTGGTACAGGTACTTAGGACTAATCAGAGATCTCATAGATACTATTTAATCCTGAATACTCTTCAAATGTAAACACGAGTGGGTAGATGCTTTTTCATGGCACCAACACTAGTGAGGTTGTCTTGTAACTAGCAAGACTTAAGAGCCTCATCTTCTGATAGGGAGTATAGTAGAGACGGTGGCTTTATATGAGGTATTGAGGAGTTAAAACATGACAGTCTCAGTATTTGATAGGCACTTTATTCTGTTAACTCCAAGAAGGATTAAATATGAACTTAGCTTCAACAAGATTTAAACAATAAATGTGAAGAACCAGAACATACAGTCCCAAGACATTTTTGTCCAACATTCTAATGATTCTGCCAGTCCATCTCCTTCATAATATAAAAAATAATTACCCCTATATACATATAGCTCTGACTACCTCCACTCTTATCTCTATCTTGCACTCTCTTACAACCTTTACCCCACCCCACCCTTAAGCTCTGCATCACTCATCCCTTCATCCCTCTTCCTTGAGCCACTTCTGTTGACATTTTTACTCCTCAATTCATCCATGATTTGCCATTTGTTATATTCACACACCCCTACTTTTAGCCATCTTTCAGTACCCACCAAACACTCATTCTTGTAATATTTACTCACCATTAAGGCAGTGAGCTGGCAGAAACGTTGGCACACTGGGCAAAATGCTTAGCGGTATTTCATCTGTCTTTATGCTCTGAGTTCAAATTCTGCTGAGGTTGACTTTGCCTTTCATCCTTTCGGGGTCAGTAAATTAAGTACCAGTTGTGTACTGGAGTCGATCTAATCAACTGGCCCCCTCCCCCAAAATTTCAGGCCTTGTGCCTAGAGTAGAAAAGAATATTTACCTACCACCCTTCCTGATCTTTTGTCTCCATGCTCCCCTCTGTTCACTTTTTTGTACTTTGAGGATACATTCTGGCACCTAATCACTTCCATTTTTCTTTCCAGTCCTATTCTCACCCATATATAATGCAGATTAATCATAAATCTTATACACAACAACAAACTTGTTCCTGTCCCTCCCATCATGTTTTAACTCCTCAATACCTCACATAAAGCCACCTTCTCTACTATACTATACTCCCTATCAGATGATGAGGCTCTTAAGTCTTGCTAGTTACAAGACAATCTCACTGGTGCTGGTGCCATGAAAAAGCACCTACTACATTGTGTGAACTGGTTGACATGAGGGAGAGCATCCTGTCATAGAAACCATGCCAAAACAGACTCTAGAGCAATTTGTGGTCCAACAACTGGTTGGATCCTGTCCAGCCCATGCCAAAAATGTGTGACTTGTAAGGAATTTCCCTGAACATCTGTTATCCGAGTTAAAAAAAAAAGAACAAAGACTATTTAGTGATCATTTTCATGATATTAAAAGTAGACTAGCAGAATCATAATGTTGAACTACTTTGCAGTTTTTATTTTGGCTCTTCATGTTCTCAGTTTAAATTACATTGAAGTCATCTTGCTTTTATCTATGTAAGGCTGGTAGAGTACCAGTCAAGTACTGAGGTTGATTTGATTGACTGCCAATCTATGCTGACATATAACTAGTGTGATACTGTAGATCTTCAAACGACTAATAGAAGCCAATAACTTCATAGCAATTTTTTGTGGATGAACAGAATTAAATAAAATGCCACCCACAGTTCCTAAGATCAGTAGGGCAGTGTGCTACAAGAACTCCTCTTCACCAGCCAAGTATAATATCAACATTTGCAAGTACTCCTAAAGCACTAGCACTATTACAAAAACTGGAGGTTGGGTATGCAAAAGTCAAAAGTTATGAAGAGATAATGGGAAGGCATTTTCCCAGTAATGGGAGAGAAATGGCTAATTTAATAGGTTGATTAATATCTCATTGACATTCTCCTTAAACTAAATGCTGAGCTGTTGTTAGTTTTGTTTTGTTTTGAAGGTACTATAAATAACTGGTCTCCAGTAATTTAGAGTCATGTGGCTGAATTAGAAATTATCTCTAATTCTTAAAAATCTACTGATGTAATTAAATACCAATTTATGTATTTGAAGAGCCACTCAACCCACAGAACTCAATGCTTAAACACTCATTAAAAACAAAAAAGGAAAGGAGCTAAATCATTTTTAGATAAATGATTGCAATAACTTCAAGGACAACATCAGAAAGTAGAGACTAATCTAAAAGTTGAGTGATATCATCATGTCAGAAAGTTAAATAATATATTTTCTATAGTTGCCCTTCAGTGTTGTATGAAATCAAAAGTATTTGAAAAATAAGGAGTGTTATTAATGAATAAAAGGAAGGTGCATATTGTTGGACGCCCAATTATTTTCACTATTTTAGTTTGAGTTACAGTGGTACTATAGTCATTGTTGCAGAGTGCAGAATAAAATGATAATACTGTGTTATAAGTTGAAATTTCAAATATAAGGTATAGTAAGTTAACCTTTCTGGGTGCAGCTCCTAGCCTTACCAGCTCTTGTCAGACTGGTCAACCCATGTCTTAAACGATGATGATAATATATATATATTATACTGTTTTGGTCATTGTTGCAGCATAAAATAGCGACAAAAATGGAGAATATTAAATAGGCCAAGAAATATAATTTTAATAACATTTTTTTAAAATTTGCAATGTAGACAAAATTTATGGGGTTTTTTTTTTTGCTGTCCATATTATTTATTAAACTGAGGTTAGACAGTGTTAACCTCAGCCATGACTAAGCAAATCTTAACCCCAAATCAACTATCACCATTTCATCCTTCCCAAAGATGTTATCCTATGTATTCTTGCTTTATTAAGAGAGTGGAGCAACATATTTTGTGGAAGGATTGGTTGCCATTTCTAGCAAGCTGAGCAGTTACATTGAGATACCTTCATTATCTTTAATATTTGTTTCTAGAATTGTGGAACCAATAGAAGTAATAATATCAGATAAAAATGCTCACTTCTGAGTTCAAATTCTGATTAGGGTATAATTAATTAAATTAAAGTTATTGAGTATAAAACTATACCCTAATCTTTGTCAAGCTTGTTTTCCTGCTAACTTTCTGAATGTTATGCTGGATAGTGATGGGTGATGTGATCAACAAATCTGAGTAAGCTCATTCAAATGGCTTTTATAGAAACAATTATAATTATTTGTTACTCCAGTGTCACACAAACCAGTTACTTGAGTTTTACAGTCTGTTAATAGTTTTCAACCATCTCCAACAAGACACATAACAAGCTTTTGTCATTGGTGTGTAGCACCAGCTTAGTATTGTTAGATGTAACTATGATTCCACTTAGCTTAGGGCTATACTACACATTTCACCAATGTTTAATCGCATGACATACAGTGTGACTTTCTAGTCATGCCCTGTTTTCTCTACTGTCTAGTCTATTGCAGTATAGCTGTAATACTTAACCTCAGGTCAACTCTGGCTGATCAAAGACATTCCAGCCTTAACAATCTTTTGTTTCTTTACTTAAGAGTTAGATGTATTTTGAAGGAGATTTCTCTGCTCTTTCTAGCAAGTTGATGTCATCTCTATGCTTGTAAATCCACAATGGCAACAGATGAGATAGACTTTGTTACAGCACAATAATAGTCATTCTTTTGCACATACCAGTAGTGATGTGTATCCTAGCACCATGTTTGGGAATAGTGTTCATGAGTGTATATGATATTCATGTGTGTCTGGACTGAGTAGTAAAGAGACAGGTTTGGCACTTATTGCGTGTGATAGTTTCTACAAGAGTCGACTGCAGTTTGAAGGATTGTATAGATTTTTGTGTGTGTGTGTGTTGTTTTGTAAACATAAATTGAGTGGTTCTTCAAATTCAAATATTAGTTTCAAAGTTTGGGGACAGATATTTCATAATTGAAATGTTTTTCTAACTTCTATCAATTTGAGTGCAAAGTTTCCACCTGAAGCTAAAAAAAAGTACCTTTAGGGATACAAGTGCAGGACATTAACCAATCAGTCTTTGCGCCTCTCAGATATGATTTGACTGTTAAGCTGACATTAAATGGTTAAAATAGAATTCACTTCAATAGCTTAAGGTTGAGAAGCTTTGTGAAATTTTGAGAAAGAGACTTGTAGGATGCTAACAATGAATTAAGCTGGTCTGGAATTGAAGATTCTGCAAATGAAAACTTGATAGAAATAACTGAAGACAACATTATGATACAACATAAAAGCTAAAAAGTAACTATTCTAGAAAGTTTCTTTGAAAAATCATCAAACTGTCATGCGATGATAAGGAATTTCAAAATCTGCTTACTGATTGTATGTGTGCAAATGAAATTCAGCTTACATGTAATATAAACAAATACTCATATAATCACATAGTTCTTTCTACTATAGGCACAAGTCCTGAAAATTTTGAGGGAGAGGCTTGTTAATTTCATCATCTCCAGTGTTTGATGCTTATTTTATTGATCCCAAAAGTATAATAAGTATAAATGAGAAAACATTGATACACACACACACACAGATATATATATATATATATATATACATACATATTGTGTGTATATATTTATATATATATATATATATATATATATGCATTGTGTGTACATAGATATGTGTATATGTAAGCTGAGTTTCTTTTCACATACATCAATCTGTGAGTAGATCTTGAAAATCTTTTATCACATGACAATTTAACAGTTTTTGAAGATACTTTCTAGAATATTCAATTATCCTGTTCAGTTTGACAAATAGTTTGGCTCAGAATTCCAGGCCCTTGAATCACTTAAGTAACTTCACAACTAATAAAAATTATGTGTACCCTGTTCTCTGTATTGAATTTTGATTCTCATGGTTTAAAACCAGATGGATATGTATTATTTATTTTCTGTTACGGAGTCAGTTGATGTAAGGAGAAATTAATATGTAATAGTTTAAATATTGGTGATTGAGGACGGGCAAAGTAATGACTGCAGTATATAAAGTTTAAAATGGGTTTTTTGGCAAAGCCAATGTTGTATCAATTTTGGATAAATTTATAATAAATTGAGATGGGAATATACCTCGTATAACTTGGTGTTTTCAAATAGTTGCTAAATGATGAACAGATGTAAGAATCAAACTATTTTATCCATTGTTTATATATTTAGGAATTTAAAAAAAAATTTTTTTTTTTTTACCTTTCTACTATTTGTTTTGTAGTATTCTTCCAAATCTCAACTGAGATTTGTTATATCTCAGTGGAGTCTGTTTTTGATTCTGCTTGAACCAGCCCTTCCAATACATGCAATCTCAACAGCATTTTTAACCTTTTAGCATTTAGATTACTCTGTCAAGTGTAATACTTATTTATTCACATTGTTTTGAATTAACTATGCATGGTCTTGCAGCTTTGAGATTTTGATGACATGATTGTTCATTTTTAGAATGACATCATAGGATAAGTGTGAGAAGCTAGATCTGGCTGGTTTGAATGTAAAACAGAATATTTGGGACAAATATGGCCAATCTAAATGCTAAATGTTTAGTATGGCACTGTTGGTGCTGATATCTATTCCTTGAGTCAGGTGCCACAAAACTAGCTATTATTTCCTGGTCTAAATTTATAACAATCTAATTCAATTATTTTCTTTTTATTATCATACAAAAAGGTGGGTTGGAGCTATAAATTTACAGATCAGCTCTCCTTGATCTCATCATAGAGTTTCTCGTTCCCTGTAAAGAAATATTGCCATGAAGATCATGTCAGTATCAGGAAACATATCTTAGCATTTGTAGCTTCCCTGATTAGTTATACTTGAAGATCACAATATAGGCAAAACCAGTGAATAGTCATACATTTCTGTAATAAATAACAGAACAAACTGACTTGACCAAGTGTGCTTGTTAATAGGTTATCTGGTATGTTCCCTCAGATGGCAGATTGAATAACTACTACAAATAAAGGTAAACTATGAGTGAAAAACAATCAGTGAATAGGCTGTAGTAAACCTCAGTGTGAATGTAGCTAAGACTCATATTTAGACAGTCCATGGTCTAATGTACAAATTTTATCTCCTTAATATTAACTAGAAACACCTGGCCTGAATTCTGTTCATTCATATAACCTAAATTACTGAAAACTAGTTCTGTATCGATGTGTTTGTGAAACTTCCCTGGGAAAATGAATCATTTGGGCTTAGATATTGACACAACAGATTCAACTCATTGCAACTGACTTTGACATGTTACAGACAAATTTTCATTTATTTATTAGTTGCTGCCTACATAAGTCCTCACCATTTGCCTTCAATTCTTGATTTTTTAAGTTATGATACTTAAAATGTGGCTGTTGAAAAGGGTTATGTTAGACAGGTACAATTTTGGTATTTTGTAATTATAATGGTGGCTTCCATGATGTACATTAAGATTTCTATTTGTTTTCAGGATTTCTTTGAAATAGGTTTGCTCTTTGCAAATCAAAATTATTTTGTTTAATTTCTCAGATTGAGAAAAAATTTGCAACACACTTGTATTGCCTTGTATGGAATTGCAGGAAAGCTGTGATGAGGATATTGTATCTTATAATGGATCTGACTTTTCACTAAATGAAATGCCTTTCTCTTGATCATAATTTCACAAAGTTTGTCCTCACTAATTCTTTGGTTTAAATTTAGATTTTATTTTTTTATTTCAGTAATGCATCAATGCCTTCAAGCTCCAGTGAAAGTACAATTAAATCACGTGACAATAGCTTCACACTCAATGCAGGTGAATCTTTAGCTGAGGCTTTCAGTGAGGAGATGCTTGCATGGTATGAAGATCAGGAATCCTCAAAGAAGCATCCAACCCTTGTTTGAATTTTTTCATAAACTATTATAACAAGGTTTGTTAACTGTGTCTATAATATATATAAATAATATATATAAATGTATTAATGGTACAATTTCACTTATCTCAAGAGACAAAATTACAGGCATGTCCTTTACAGGTGTCAGTGCCGCATAAAATGCACCCATGCTGCTGGTGGCATGTGAAAAGAACCCAGCACACTCTGTAAGATTGTTGGCATTAGGAAGGGCATCCATCCATAGAAACCATGCCACAACAGACAATTGGAGTCTGGACAGCTCCTGTCAAACTGACCAATCTGTGCCAGCATGGAAAACAGACGTTAAATGAGACAGTATCCCTAGACTGGTTGATAGAAAAGGAAGAAACTACTTATAAGTTATTGCTAACTTTTACTTTGATCTTTGTAAGTAACCCAGCTGGAGATTACAGGCTACAAGTAGGTCTGTTGAGACCACATGTCCACTGCAGGAATAGTTACAAACTAGGAAGAAAGAAGATATGAAATCATCAGCTAATAGGGTACATCCCAAAACATTATTCATGGATTAGAACCCCTGTTGTATCTCACAGCAGACTTAGCTGACAAAAAAAATCATACTAATAAAGTATCTTTACTCAAAGGAGGAAGCACTATGTAGCAACGCATTACAATCTATTATTCAGACTGAAGACTTGGTCTAACTGTTGTTCAGTAGTGGAATAGTTTTGTAGCAAACCACATGCCATATAGTATTTAGCTCAGCTAAAAATATATTACTTTTGGCATGGTTGTGTAGTTAAGTTTTTTGACCAACATTTTGTGAGTGATGTTTTGTAGAGAGCTTGGCATATATACATCATCATTTAACCTCCACTTTTTCATGCTTGTGTGTGTTGGATAAAGTTTGCGGCAGATTTTCTACAATTGGATGCCCTTCCTGTCACCAACCCTCATTCTTTTCAAGCAAGATATTTCCCCATGGCTAGATATGTTCTCACAGAATACTGGAATTTGAATGACGTTGCTTGTTTGATAGTGACACTTGTTTACAACTATCATTGCAATGTCAAGACAAACACCCTTATACATTTATATACAAGGGGCTTATTTCAGTTCCTGTCTGCTGAATCCACTCAAGGCTATATAGAAGACATTTGCCCAAGGTGCCATGCAGTGGGATTGAACCCAGAACCATGTGGTTGAGAAGTGTGCCTATATATGTGTGTGTGCATACACACAAGTATATAAAATATTTAAATCTAATGATTTTATTTTTAAAAATTATATATTGAGTAGAAATTGATAAAATTCTGTATTTGATGAAGCGGAAGAAGCAATATAATTGACCAAAACCAGTAAGAGTTTATGATTGTTATAGTAATAATAGCCCTAAGTCTTAGTGTTTATAATAATGAGTAGATATAAAACATTGATTTTATATATATAGTAGCATTGTTGTAAAATGGTCATTTTAATTGTTTATTTAATAGGTTTAACTGGAAAACAGGACACACAACACGTGTGTGAAAAGGCTGTCGATTTCCAAGATAAGAATTGAATGTTTGAACCAACTAAAATAAGAACAATCCATACAAATTAAGTGTGGAATCAACTGATCTTTGAATCCAGAACAGAACAGAACTGAATAATATATTGTTTGTCTGAGAAAATATAAGGCATATTATTCCATGAACATTGCCAACAAGTAGAAACAATATAACTAAAACATATTGTTCTGTAATAGGGCATCTTAGTAGATCTGCAAAGGTAAATTATTTATTTTCAAATACAACATTCAAGTTTGTATCTCTCAAATACTGCAAACATACACTATCATAGGTTGGATGGAAATAAACTCTTAAAATTTGGGGGAAAATTAGATTTGAAGTCACAAGATATTTCCAGCAACAGAATTGAGAAATAACAGCCATCACTAATGTTTGTGTACATGAGCGTGTGTGAGGAGGGAAGGTTTTTTTTTTAAAAAAGAAATCCCTGGATCTACTTCAATTGTAGGATCTGTGGTATTTTATATTGGGAGCGTTCTAGTTCCCTAATCATGTGAAATTAGTTTATACAACTGATCATCTGGTCTTATTCCATCCACAAACCAACTCTGTGCTTCCTCTACTTACAAGTGGTAGAAAATGCATACTTCTGGGTGTCCAATACTCCAAGGGTAATTCAATTTGTGTGCCACAACCATAGTTATACTGGGGGAAAAGATATTTTATAAGCTGTACAATTGCTAAGGACAGTTTTAAATCTACATTTCTAACGGGTAATCAACTAGCCATTGCTGGGGGCAGAAAAAAAAAATCATTTTAATCCCTTCCTCCTAATACCAGTGTTAGTCTGCAAAGCACACCTTTAATAATTTTATAAATTATGTCTATCTTTCAATTGATTTTGAAAATAATGACTTAGTAAAGAACTTACAATCCACAAAATTAATAGCAATGCTAACTCTAAAACTAGTGCTTGGTTAACAAAGACTATCACCAGTGAATTCCAAATAATCCAGACTTTGTAGCTTTTGATAAGTTCACCTTACCCATAACTGCTGCAACCACACAACACAGGTGACATGATCTGACCACTTGGCAAAATGTACAGTGGGATTCCCAGAGTGTTTGACATGTTGGCTACCTTTGTGCCAAAGGCTTGCTTGTACTGAGCTGATTATGACTGGTGCCGTAAAAGATAAATCAAATTGTGTTTCTGTCATACTGTAAAGCCTGAGAAATTCCAGGCTAAATTACAGATTTAAATTTCAATTCTAGATAATCAATTGTAAAATTTCATTTTCCTTACGTCTATTAATTGTTATTAAATGTCTATCCTGTTTATTCTTGGAGCAAGGAGAACTTCTGTGAATGTAAATAGAACCACAACTGTTGAGTGTTATTAAAACAGGACTTTTCCTACTGTTAAAACTAGTTAAAACACTTTATATTTAACGAAATATTATACCTTCGTGCAATTCTCATAACATTTCTTCAATAAAATGGTTTTTAAAATTGGCTCTATTTTATTTCACATTTTATTAATTAGGCTTAGTGCAGGTGGTTTTACACAAATTTGGTTGATGAGCTACAGATAATACTTTGAAGATGAAACTGAACTTTAAGATCCATAATAATTAAATTAATAGACAGGTGAGAGTGTTGTCAGCAGCCTAGTCTATCAACAGGCTTCATTCATACTGCTGTTATTTAATCTACAGCCACGGTGCTGAGAACTTAAAACATAACTGCACATTATCAAGGCATATTTAGTTCTGACTGATGGTTTAAATATCTATGGTCTTTTCTAATTCATTATAAGCAACATATGGCAGATGCAATTAGAAAAATCTCCTAAACCTGAAAAAGTACTGGTTAGAATAATAAGATTCCACAAAAACAAATTAAATTAAAAGACTTTATTGTTTCATCAGTTTACCAAAAAAAAAATGCAATTCAACTAACCAGAACTTTTATAACCCAATTTGATTACTTTAAGGAATTTCACTTGAGACAAAAAAACTTTGGGCTTCAAGCATTGTAAACTTTGGACCTGTGGTTTTACAACATTGCAGCATCACTTCAGCAGCTGAGTAAATAGTAATATCTTGATTTGGTTATTTGCATGAAAATCGTTACTCCCAAAAGATCGCTTACTGTCTATTGCAGAGATTTGGTTACTATTTCTTACAAGCTATGTAATCTTCAAAGTTGAGTCAATGGTAAAGTGAAAGTGTATATTCTTCACATAGTTATTCCATGAGATCTAGCTCTGGTTGAATAACTTTTCAGATAACTTGGTTCTTGCAAGAATTTTGGAGTTAAAGACACATGCCTGCAGTTCCAAGAATAATGAACTTAGATGGGATAGTAATTTTATAAGAACCATTTTACAGGGAACACTGAGAAGAAAAAGCTTGTGTTGCAAAGCTTAGATTGGAGATGCAATGTGCATGACATGATTTCTTAGAATTAACTTAGACAGTGTGGAATTTGGGAGTCAAAACACTAAATCTGTTCTAGTTGAAAAGTTATTTCAATAAATAAGTTTTTTTCTAATGCTGAACCTATCAAAGTAAATGAAAAATAGTGCCTTTCTTTTTCTCTTCCTGATCTAGTAGTCTATGTTGATGAAATGGCAAGTATAAAAATGATTGAAACTGATTAGGTTCTAAATAAAAACTGTAAAAGCATCATAAAAATAGAGAAGCTGTCACCCCACTCAAATATACATTGAATTTGCATAAATAATTTACAATATGATTTCAAGCAGAGAGATAAAACAAATAAAGCTATACACGGAAGAGGAACATTCGCTGTGCACATGATTTCCCAACAAAGTTTGCATATTCCATCACTTGGTTTTCATCATTGGCTTCAGGTTTTAATTGGTGATACATCTCAAAGGACATTTCTTGTTGTTCATGTAAAATGAGAACCCTGTTTGGGTCAACATTACCATTTTCATCAACTAGAATTAAAAGACAATGAACAGACTTGTTATTTTTTAATCTATTAATCAAAGTCTTGTGATTCTACAGACATATATACACACGAAACAAAATTCTCTAGTCATTTCCAGGGAAGTGCTTAATGTCTATTACATATGATTATTTCTCAGATATTCATGTCCACTAAGAGTTACTTGGATAACTACATGAAACTTATATATTTACTGATTTGTTAATAAACAGTAAAGGGTAAAGATCCCTTCAGTCACAAATGAAGTCCAAGCAAGGCTGTTTATAGAAGACCAGCAAGTTGTCCATGCATGCCAGTCTCCCCTCACCTAATGTTGTCCAAGTGAAAAGCAAAGGCTGATACAGCTTGGCATCAGAGACATAACATTTTTACATCTGAGTGAACTGGAGTAATATGAAATAAAATGTTTTGCTCAAGGACACAACACACAGCCCAATCCAAGAATCAAGCTCACAGTTGTAAGCCCAAAACTCTAACCACTGAGCCATGCATAATATACACATCATAGCTAGCATGAAAGACAGAAGTTAAATGCTGTTTTACAAGAAATTATTTGATACAGAAAGGCATGGTAGAATGGATATGCAGGTCACTTCGCACCCGCATGGTTTCAGGCTTTATCCTGTGTGGCAGGTTGAGCAAGCGTCTCAAGTTGACCAGTACTTCATGAGTGATATTAGTAGATGGAAACTGTGAAGCCCGTCATATACACATGTATCCGTGTGTATATTTACATGACAGTTTGTGCAAAAGAAAGGGATAGATTTATGTCCCCTATAAACAATAGACTCTGCAACTTGTGATAAGCAGAATAAAAGTACTTTACTTGAAAAATAGAAAACAGTTTTACAACAGGAAAAGTATCAGGCTATAAAATACTAATCAAATAAATTCATGTCTGAGCTGCCATGGAAAATCAGACATAAAAATGATCAATAAAAAAAATTACTAGAAAATTAATGAAACAATAATTTCATTTTTATCTAATGGCACTCCCTCAGTTATGATAAGGTTTTCAGTTGATCTGATCAACGGAACAGCCTACTCATGAAATTAATGTGCAAGTGGCTGAGCATGCCACAGACCCGGGTACCCTTAACATAGTTCTCAGGGGGATTCAGTGTGATACAGAATGTGACAAGGCTCTTTGAATTACAGGTACAACTTGTTTTTGCCAACTGAGGGGGTTGGAGCAACGTGAAATAAAGTGTCTTGCTCAAAGACACAACACACTACCGGGAATCGAACTCATGACCTTACAACTGTTAGATGAATACCCTAACCACTAGATCACATGCCTTCTTTCATTTATATCTATTCATATCAATTCTCATTTGTGTTCTTATAAATCTTTTAACAGCAATCATTTTTTAATGGTTTCATGTACACTCACCTTCATCTGGATCTGAAAAACGGCAGTATTTTTTCTCATTCAATTTTGGTAAGCATTTTTCAATAGGAAACCAGTGATAAGTCTCCGGACAGAGTAGAGAAGAAGGAAAATACTGACCCTAAAAAGAAAGTTTAAACTTTATAAGATGGAAGAGCAGACAGTTCAAAATCATACACAAACTGAAACAAACAACTAATAAAAACAGAAGAAAAAATCTGTACTGACCTTATATCGCATTTTAGGACAGGAATGTATATAATACCCCATATAATAATATTCTATATTTGGTTGAATTTTGTGGAGAGACCTTACCAAAGCAATTTCTCTGTAAAACAAAATGTAAATTCAGCTGCAACAAACATGAATTATAGAAAATAAAAAAGCAATTTACTGCATACTTAAAAAACAAAAGAGTAATTTTTAGGAAAAAGATACATCTTGGTTAAATGTATTTGCTCTCTTTTTTTTTGCTAGATAATTATTTAAATTAGAACTTTTGAAAAGTAAAAAAAAAAAAAATTGAATAATAAAAAATTATTATATAATCCAAATCAAACAGGTGCGTGTGCATGCACACACAATTTTATACACACTTAGAGAATACATATCATGCACACAGATGCAAGTACACTCCACCTCTCTCCCTCTCATACACATCACCATTAAAATATAGAATCTGAAAATTAGGTAAGAGACAGTCCAACCCATGTCAGCTGGAAGACATTAAATGATAACGATGAGACAAATAATGAGGATATGTCCTTCATGAGGTTACAAGTGACAACAAAAGGACTGATGACCCTACGACTGACCAAATGTTTAATTAAACAATCAGTTAGTTGAATGGTTAACTAATAATAATGAGAGAAGTGAAACAGAACCTATGTATTTCTTATTAGCACAACAACCCTCTTCAATAAAATAGAGAGTAAAAGAGAAATAGAGTTAAGATAAGACATACAGGATGACAGGATTAATGTGAATACTAGGCTTGGTACCAGGCAATGAGTGAAGAAACATCACACATAGATACACAGAGGGAAAGAATTATTGAGTAGGAGGGAGGGAGAGAATAAATGATTAAGTAGTTGGCTACAACTGAGAATGGCTCCACAATAATTCATACTTTTTGTAATGAATATTTTCTGCAGATGATTTTCAAATAAGCTGTTTATTAATAGAATAACTCTTTTTGCATTAATCACTAAGGTATTTGCTAATTTAAGAATTTATAGCAAACTGTTCCAAACGAATGTATCACCACAGTGATAGTCTAACATTAACTTACCTTAAAGCTGAGTATGTTCCAAGTGATAAAAAAGAATACTCTGGATCATAATAAAAATATACTGATGACAAGCAATTTGGTAGGACATCAATCACACCAACAGCAATCATTTTACCATCAAGTATGTACTGGTGGTGAAATGAGCCATACCCATTAGGTGGGCCACCAGGAAGGTCTCTGTGCTGTAAAATTGAAAACAAGTTTCAGATAAATCTCCAGTGTAAGGGAAGGAATTCTGCCTGGTTGAAAAATAGCATTTTAAACTTCACTGAAGCAGTACTTTATAAGAAAAAACAATTATTATACATAAAACACCCAATTGCAGCAAATGTTTATATTTAAAAACCTACTCCACCATTGGCAACAAAAAATAATGGCTCTAAAGCAGCTACAAACTAAAAAAAAGTCTTAAATGATTGTGTATAAATTTTCAAGATGTACTAACATGCAAGTTTAAAGAACCATCAGGAACAGTATACAAGAACTACCTATTCACTATATGGGAAGTAAAATGTTTTAAATGCTAAATATAACAGTAGAAAGAGAAAAAACCAACAGCCATATGATGGGCCCAATATTCTTACAATAAAATTAAAGGAAACAAATCACCATCAACTCAGATTTTGAGCATATTTGTATTGCATAGAATTACAGGTCAGCACTATATGAATTGTTGCTGTGAATAAGAAGAGTAGCAATGAAACCACCAGTTAGATAGTGTTCATCCAAGAGTTGAATTTCTACCTGAAGCCTTTTTTTCTTTTAACTGGATTCTCTAATAATGTAATGAATGAAGAAAGGTTTCAAAGGACTTATTAAAACATGTGACTTCAGATTTGATTTATGAACAATAGCTAGCTATAGAAACAGTCATGAAACTCATCAGACAAGCTGGCTGAATATAGCATATAATTTTTGTCACTAAAGAATGATTTAATTAGTGCAAAACAAACTAATGAGGCAGTTTTTATGACATCATTGACTAGCTAGATATAAATGACAATTTACAATTTATTATCTTTAAAGAAAAAAAAAACATCAGATAATTTAGTCTTAGATACACTATGCCTGAAAAAAAAAAATGGTTATGATTGGAGTGACTGATATATTCAATCAAAAAAAGGCCTGAGATTAAACAGCAATAAGGGGTAATTATAGTGATAGTACAGTAATTAAAGTAAGGAAAGATGAAAGGTGTTTAGTAGTTGTCTTTGTTGGCAACGAAAGGTTTTTCTGTCTAAACCAAAAGTAAGCTGTAAGAAATACAATACATGAGATGTTAGATCAGTGGGGGACTGGGGGTATTATAGGAACTGACTTTAGTGGTAAGGACATGTAACAGACATGGATAATAAATGTTGGATGAAAAGTGTTATGTTGCTAGTTCCTGTGGCAGAGAAAGATGTGGAAGGAAGTGATGGTGATACATAGAAGGGTCATGTCTAAAGGGATCATGTAGGATCAAAATCAGTGGCAATGTGCAATATTGCAGACCTACCCAAATCCTGCCAAGAGATATTCATATATCATCATAATTGTCACTGTTATTACGGCAATGTTTTATTCTTTTCTTTTATTGGATTCAACCAATAGACTGCAACCATGTTGGGACATTGCCCACAGTCAATTATACTGACCAAACTACTTAGATCTGATACTGGCTGATATTGACTGGCTAAGTTCATCAAAGTCACATCCTCTTCAGATAGTTTACTTCATTTCTACAGACTTGTATATAGATATATCACTAACGAAGATTCAGCAACTTTATGGTTATGGCAGAAGACACTTGTCCAAAGTGCCTTTTGTTGGGCTTGAACCCAGAAATATGTGGTTGCAAAGCAAACTTCTTAATCAAATAGGTATACCTGTACTTGAAGGACAATGATCTAATTTTCATAATTCTACAGTACTTTTTGATAAAACTAGATGTAACAAGGTATAATTACCTGAAACAAAAGTTTCACTTATGAATGCTCCTTATTAGTATATTTAACATGTGTGTTCAGAAAAATATTATAGACTATCATCATCTTTTCTAGCTTGCACGAGTTGAACATGCCTTTACTAGTAGTATCTTAATACTTGTTGTGGTCCCTTGATTCAGCAGGCTAAGAGCAACCGTCATCATTTCTTCCTATCTTCTTCCACTTGATTGCTTGACATTTTTTACCCAACTATTATTTTCTTCACACATCACATGTCCATACCAAAAGTCACTTCTCTTCTACACTACTGCCAATTCCTCTTGTACCCATTTTCCCCCAGCTCATTTGTTCTCCATTGTTTATTAACAATATTACTGCATATTCAGTGAAGCTTTGCTTGCTTCATTTTTTCCTGACTTTCGTACATCCTCTACACACACACACACTCTTCAGTGACCATGTTTTGCCATCGTGCAATATCACACTTCATACATAAGAAGTACTCAGTTAACCCATTACTTGGGCAGAGAAGTTCTTTGTTACCAGTAGAAGCAATTGTTCCTTGAACATATTCCCCTTGTTCTTACTCTCATCTATCTCTACTATTGAATAAGTTACCTAGGCAACAACTACTTTTTAAAAGTCATCTAGGCATTTGAAGGAATTCATTTCAAACAATTTTAAAATATTTGAAGAACTTGAATGATTAAAGTGAAGCCAAGACAAAAAGGCAGTCTTCACAATCACTAATGATTTCTCCTGACAGTCACACAATTTCAATGAAACAAAGGTTAGCAATTCTCTTTGCGGCCAGAAAATATTTTAGCTCCCAAGTGAAACCCAGAATGAAATACTACTTCCACAACTTGAATGGTGATCTTACTGCACAACTGGATATCAGACTACATCCAGAAAAAGACCACAGGCACACAATCTTGTCATTTTTTCCACAGCTACTACAGCAGCTTCTGCTCTTTGGAGTTGGTTAGTCTGGTGTAGGCCTCCATCTGACTCTTCTCTCATCACTCATGTTTGCCTCCCGACATAAAAAAAAAAAAAATCCATATACTAATTCCTAGGCATAATATTTTCCTCCTCAAGAATGTTATCCCCCTGGAATTCCCTTTCTGACTGATGTTCCTACAGCAGTTCAAAAACAACTTGTTTCAAAGGGACTATGAAGACCATGGCTACAGTGTCTTCTCCCAAATCAATTTATTAAAAAAATAAAATCGGAATGATAAAGTTTGTTTTAAAGAGAAACACAATTCTCTCGCTCCCTATTTAATGCAGATCATACTGTTGTTGTTTAGCTTTTGGTCAGCAAAAGCTGAAAGCAAAAGTGTTGATACCAAGATGGTCCCACTTTCTTCCCCAAGTACAGTCATCATCATCGTTTAACATCCGCTTTCCATGCTAGCATGGGTTGGACGATTTGATTGAGGACTGGCGAACCAGATGGCTACACCAGGCTCGAATCTGATTTGGCAGAGTTTCTACAGCTGGATGCCCTTCCTAACGCCAACCACTCCGAGAGTGCAGTGGGTGCTTTTACGTGCCACCGGCATGAAGGCCAGTCAGGTGGTACTGGCAACGGCCATGCTCAAAATGGTGTATTTTACGTGCCACCTGCACAGGAGCCAGTCCAGCCACACTGGCAATGACCTTGCTCGAATGTCTTTTCACGTGCCACCAGCACAAGTGCCAGTGTATCGAGAATATATTTAATATGTCCTGGTTTTAAAACAGTAAAATGTGATTTGAGGAAGATTTGATTGCTATTTTTTGTGGGCTGAATTATTGCATAGACTCCTCATTGGGTCAATTTGGAAAGCATTAAAATAAGTAATTCTGAAATACATATATTTTAAAGAGACCACAAAGTGAAAAAGGAAAATGAATGGATTATTTTTTTCTTTGGCAATCCAACAATCTAAAGCAAGATAAAACTTATCAAAATGATTTAGAACATGAAGCTAAATCTGAAACTGCAAGCAACACAGTGAAAGCCTGAGAAAATTTTAAAGCCACATTACATTGCTGCTAGATTAAGTCAAGCTAATAAAGAAGCCTCCATGTGGTTGCTCAAGCTACTAGAAAAAAACAACCAAAATCTCCCTTAAGCTACACTCTACAATATTAGAAAAGGCATGCTGGAAAATATGGCAGTGAGTTCCCTGATATAAGAGAAAGGCAGAATAGTCATGGCTGGAATGGATTTAACCAAAAGGCTTCTTAATCAAGGCTCACCTGGTAATCAACAATGACAACAACAATGAAATGAAACCACTATGCAAATGAAAGCAACTTAGCACTAGTTATGGGAAAAGATGAGCAAGAAAACATTGTTCAAGATGAAGCAATCAATATATTATACAGAAATGTTAAGTGAGATAATTTAACCCAAGTAAAAACAGTTGTATTCATATTTAGGCATATTGAGTAAATCACATTCACACACAATCTGAACAGTATTGAACGGTGGATCAATAGCAAAGCAGTTTGAAGACTAGAAAAAAGATCTTACTGCTACCTCAAATGGGGAATTCACTAAGAAATCTCCAAAGTCACGTTTTGTACATGAAGACGCTTTTTCTTTATGAATGGTCATCTGGTATTGTTTGAATATATTGTAAGAATCTTCATATGAATACTTGAACTCTGTGGAGGCAGGACTAGTCAGAACCAGCTTAATCTATGCATGCCAATCCAAGGAGGTGGGAACATATGAAAAAGAATAAACAATGTAAAAACAGTTATTACCTTAAGGATCAATGGAGAGTCCACAAGGAAGCAGGTAAATTGCTTAACATTGGGTTTCTCAGGAGAATCATTATGCACATTTGTTTGGTAATTATAGTACACCTGATGGCTTTCTTTAAATGTGGAGTTGAAGGCTGAACATTTAGGTTTTGATCGTATTAGCCTTATCTGAAAGAACAATGTGTGTGTGAAGATATAATATTAACTGTTGTTGGACTGTAAGTGACAAGTAAGTCAGTGGTCACTCTGTCTTCAGGGAGGAAAACAATGGCACAGTCCACAAGACAAAGGATAGCGACAACATTTAACCCTTGGATGACCAAATTTCTAATGAAGTACAATGTCATTACTTTCAATCAATTTTGAAAATAATTAAGAATTTAGTGTGATTTAGTAAAATAACTAATTACATCATTTTTAAACTGGTGTTTAGAACATAAAAGTTCTTACACAAAATCATGGGAAGTGTTACCTTAACTATAAATAACAGGAGGTATTGTAACATAGAAACAGGGGTGGTTTCAGGTGGGAAGGTATTAAAAAAATAAAGGAGATGCAGGATGTGCTGCTCATGGACCTATAACTTTGCATACAGTGAGATATTTTATTTTCATATTGATTATTTGATCAGACACTTTCACTGTAGTTTATCAGAAAATACACAACTTCAATGGCCAAATAGAACTTGGTGCTATTACCAATTTAGTATTGAGTAGTCATTAGTGAAAAGGAAATTTAACCATTAACCCGTAACTACAGAAAGCAGTTTTATATACCAATCTATCTTTTGTTGAGGAATGTCATGTTTGAAACTGCTTTTTATTGAAATATGTCAAGTTTATTGAGACAATGTGACATGTGGAAAATACCAATTCTATTTTCTGATAGATATTTTACATCATTAAAGAAATAAGCAAGAAATTTAATTTTGCAGTTAATAGATTAAAAACAAACACCCTAGTTACATAAACAGGGAAAACAGAAAATATCAGCAGGAAAACATAAATTCAGTTCAAATTCATCCAGGATTAAGCAAAATGGTGAGATTGAATATCAAGTCAAATAAGTTATTTTTAAAATCAATACGTGTTACATAATGGTTGGATCAACAACAAAATAATGCAAAAAAACGATTACTCTAGAAATGAATTTTTACTTCAAGTGCATATAAAATTTTTTAAATTGTCTGATCATAATTTACCTCAAGTTTGTGAGCAACATTTGGTTGTTGGGCAGGTTCATCAAGAAGTTCCTCAAGAGTTTTAGGTTGGTTTTGATATTTAGGTGGCAGCTGAAGTAGAATATAGAAACAAAGCTGCATAGACACAGAAGCAACAGAAATGGTTTCATCACAAGACAAGCCAAACTCAATGACACAATCAAGCAAGTGTAAACAGAAAACAGTTCAACTCATCTTTCAGTTTCTACAAGAAGCTTTTTGGTAGCTTACTGTTTAGTGCAGGAAATTTCTTGTAAGAAAATTATCAGCTCAAAGCCCATCACAAACATCACTATGTGATCTACATAAATTTTTATTATCTCAGTGAATCTAGCTGAAAATGAGGGCACTCCAGTAACAGAAGCCGATAAAGGAGCCTTTATGTAGTTGCTAGATATGCAAGAAACAGCCAATTCTAGCACAACTCATGCCCTGATCTTACAAACAAATGTGATGATCAAAGCTGGAATGCCTTTGATCGTGGGGGTCTGCTCAACCATGGCTATCATTGAACCCATTCATCCAACTTGCTTTTTTCTCAAACTTTCTAAGCAATTAGAGGTTTCAAATGCTGCCAGAGCAGCTGTCTGGCTTCGATGCCAGTGGCACATAAATAGCACCATTTGAGCGTGATCGTTACCAGTGTCACCTTACTGGCACGTGAAAAAACATTCGAGCGAGGTCGTTGCCAGTGCCGCTGGACGGGCTCCTGTGCAGGTGGCACGTAAAAAACACCATTTCGAGCATGGTCGTTGCCAGCACCGCCCGACTTGCCCTCGTGCCGGTGACATGTAAAAGCACCCACTACACTCTCGGAGTGGTTGGTGTTAGGAAGGGCATCCAGCTGTAGAAACTCTGCCAGATCAGATTGGAGCCTGGTGCAGCCTTCTGGTTCGCCAGTCCTCAGTCAAATCGTTCAACCCATGCTAGCATGGAAAGCGGACGTTAAACGATGATGATGAAGATGATGAACATCTGTTAATGCTCCATGCTTTCTTTTCTTAGACATCTGTTCTTATTTAAGCTAGTAGGATCCGATTTGAAGGAAATTTGAGGCTGCTATTTCAGTCAAGTTGAGCAACCACAGAGGTTATCTTGACTTGTTTTTAGGTCAATGATCATAATAATGAGTTCAATATGAAAGATCAATGGCAAAATCCTATAGTCCTTATTTGGCTTGTAATAATTCATTAGGGAGGTGTTGTCAAAGTCTCTACTGTCCTGTATAAGTATGTGTCCAAACAGTCATCATTTAACTTCAACAGTGCAAAGGTTTGATCATACTTCATGGCAACATGAGAAAGTTTCAGGTTAGCCAGTGCCTTCCAAACAAAACTTTCTAGAAAGAAATTATACAAAAACCCATTTTGTGTGCATGCAACTCAAAAGTAAATACTTTAGTACTGAGGGACATCCTTTATACCAAAGAAGACTTAGCCATTCAATCAATAGAGAACAATAAAATAAGTGTCAAATTAAATTCTGGGGTTGATATAACTGACTAAAAGTTGGTGCTCCAGCATGGCCATCAGCTACAAAAAATAATGGCAATGCCCTTGGCATTTTGCAGATCCTTCCAGACTGATCTGGTCAACATAATGAAAGCAAACACAGAGAAAGCATATACTGCCATCAACAGTAATGATACAGTCCGTCAAGGTCAACTTTGCCTTTCATCCTTTCGGGGTTGATAAATTAAGCACCAGTTGCGTACTGGAGTTGATCTAACCGACTGGCCCCTCTCCCCCAAAATTTCAGGCCTTGGGTCTAGAGTATAAAAGAACAGTAATAATACAGACATACAGACAGTCACTCATTAAAGAGGAAGAGACAATCTAAAAATGATGAAAGTTTGAAATTCTCTCAATGACTGACTATATCATACACAGAAAGAAGCTAGAAATGGTTGCAACACTCAACTCCAAACAATTTCTATGGCTCAGGAATCAATGTTTGAGGGAAATGCATTGCCTGCAGGTACAAGAAGAATGACAAGAGGTGAAACATGTCCGCTTTACCCTTTCCACTGTGAGCTTGGCAACATAACTTCTTTTTTTCTTTCTATTATTTTTCATGACAAATGGGGTGGTTTTCACAAATTTTCAACATTTGCAAATTGTTAAAGCAAGTATTTTTTGCAGCTGGAGGCTATTTCTATCATAAAGTACTCAAGCAAGAGGCTCATGAGGGAAACCTTTTTTTAGCTCTTGGATGCTCCTAATGCAGTACATTTTGTTGCAAGTATTGAAAAAGATTTATAAGTGGCAACCTTTGCTCTTCTGAGTTCTAAAATCTAAAAAAGGATATTCCACTCTGTCAGATAATGTCATCTCAAATGCACAGTGCTTAAAAAAAAGATGGTCACAATCAGTATGACTTGGATTATGGATCAGCTCAATTAATGCTGACCTGAGATTAAATAACAACCACAAGAAGAAGTGAGAAGTGGCATTTATTTTGCAACCAATCAGTATAATGTATTGTACTGTACCAAAGGACACAACACAATGACAATAGCAATATTTGAAATTATGATTTTGTGTTCAAAATACAGCAATTTACAAACTGGTACAAAAAAATTACAAGATAATAAAATTTGAAATCTGAAAAGTAAAATTCAGACACGAAATATATAAGTGACTTACTTTTCCCCTGCAGCTCTCATTTGATGTTGGAGTATCTTTGGACTGACTATTCTCTTGTTGACTAAGTTTTTGCTTCTTTATTTCCATTCGAATTACTTTAGCTTTCCTAAGTAAAGGCTTGTTAGGGTTAGCACCAAGTCCTGGCAAAAAAATCAAAGAGAAAAGAAAGAGAAATTACAAAAAATTCTGAGATATCAGTATGCAATAAAAAGAAAAGCTAAAGAATAATAAAGAAGGAAACAAACTCCCAAAATAAACTTTCACAAATGATTACTATATCAATATAATGATATAGAATTTCTGTATGAACAACATAGCCATTTCTAAAACTGCTTTTGTTAAAAATGAGAGCTCAAGTTTCATTCTGAACTTCCATCTATTCCTCTCAATGACTGAGATGACTCAGCAAATCCAAAGATTTAAATGATAGTTTTGATACCTAATTTTTAGCCAGTCAAATAGAGAAATGAACCTTACAAGCATAGATATTAGTGAAAAACTTTACAGTAGGGGAACATATACGAATGTATTTTGTTTTCAAAAGATCCTTACATATACAAAAAAATTTACATGCGCCTAAATAAACAAATAATATATTGATATATATATATATATATATATATATATATATATATATATATACTGGGTGTGGACGGTATTCATTTGTAATTTTCAATTGCTAACTTAATGCATTTTTTTTTTACTTCTGTTGTCGGTTTTTTTCTTAAAAACAATAAGCATTTTTGCTTTATGTTTTTGCAAAATTTCAAACCTCCCAACCCAATTTATGGAAGCAGCATGGAGCCCTCCTTGGAATCTGCGCCCAAAGGACAAACAAGGAAATTTCAAACTTCTTTAACATCAGCAGGAGGATGGTGGAAAAGGTCAAAAAGGAGCTGGGAGATTCAGGATTTGACTACAAGGCGACAGTAGAGAGAAAAACCCATGATCAACAATCTGATACCACCAGAACGCTAGAATTTGTTGCAGAAATCTAGGAGATCATTAACAATGATCCCATCAAGTCAATACATGCCATTGCAAGGGCAATTTCTGTCCAAGGCAATGCAAGAAAAGTGACTCAAGCACTTCAAAAAGCTGATCAACAAGTTGAAACAGTTGCTGGAGCCAGATATGCAGAATTTTGACCAAGACCAGAAGATCAATCCCCAGAACAACAGGTGGCTCACTGTCTCACTCAAGGATGTGCCCAGAGTCATGCAATGAAATTTCCAGCAACAATCATGGTCTTTGGTGTCATCAGCAATGAAGGTAACATTATGCCACTTGATATCTCAGAGCCTCAAGCTGAACAATGGCAGGTACATCTGTGCTCTGAGCAAGGTGGTGACACCCTGGATTGACCAGGAAGCTGCAAGGAGGACATACATGAGACAGCAAGACTGCACCTTGCCATACCAGCCAGAAGACCTAGTACTGGCTGTCAGAGAATTTATTCGATCAAACAGCACCTGATATTTGGCCTTCCAACTCACCTGACTGCAATCCCCTCAACTTTTTTGTGTGGGGTGCAGTGGAATGAGAGACCAACAAATCCAGCTGCAACACAAAGGACAAGTGTGGGGCCAGGATTACTAGGGCCTAAAACAAGAGATAGTGATGAAGGCATGTGGTCAGTCCTGAGGTTGCTTGGAGGTTGTCATTGAAGTGAAAGATGGATTCGAGTGAGAGCATGTCATGAAGACAAACTGACCCAAATTTGACAAATATATCTAAGAAAATAAAAACACATTTTTTCCTGAGTCAGTCATCATGCAAATGAATACTGCCTGCACTCTGTATGTGTAGATGTGTGAATGAGTGTACATAAATATATATATGTATATACTTTATTTACATTTGACTGATATTTGTCCTCACTTTGTTTTGTTAACACAACGTTTTGGCTGATATACCCTCCAGCTTTCTTCAGGTGTCTTGGGGAAATTTCGAACCTGGGTTCTCATTCCTAAGGTATTTTTCGATATTATTATTATTATTATTATTGTTAGTGTTCAGGTCACTGCTTGGAATCGAACTCGGAATCTTGGGGTTAGTAGCCCACGCTCTTAATACCATAGGAATGAGAACTCAAGTTCAAAATTTCCCCAAGACACCTAAAGAAGGCTGGAGGGTGTATCAGCTGAAACGTTGTGTTAACAACAAACAAGATGAGGACAAATATCCGTCGAATGTAAATAATGTACATAATTCCTCATCTCTTAAATATAGAACTGTAATATATATATATATATATATCGAGCAAGATCGTTGCCAGTGCCGATGGACTGGCTCCTGTGCAGGTGACACGTAATACACCATTTCGAGCGTGGCCTTTGCCAGTAAGACATCCGAGCGAGATCATTGCCAGTGCCCCTGGACTGGCCCTTGTGCAGGTGGCACATAAAATACACCATTTCGAGCGTGGCCGTTGCCAGTACCCGCCTGACTGGCCTTCGTGCCGGTGGCACGTAAAAACACCCACTACACTCTCAGAGTGGTTGGCGTTAGGAAGGGCATCCAGCTGTAGAAACTCTGCCAGATCAGATTGGAGCCTGGTGTAGCCATCCGGTTCACCAGTCCTCAGTCAAATCGTCCAACCCATGCTAGCATGGAAAGCGGATGTTAAACGACGATGATGATGATGATGATGATACTTTGTTGTCTCATTTTATTCAACATATATATATGTTAAAAAAGTAAATAAAGTTGGAAAAAGCACAAAAGTATATTTTAGAGAATGTTTAATATTTTTATTACAGTGAGCGATTTAAAATAGAACTCGTTTCAATATCTCTATCTTATCAAATATTAAAAATGTTTTTTTGCGAGTTAAAGAGAAAAGAAATTTGAGGTTTAACAGTTTGTACTTATGCTTTAGTGCATAGTGAAGTTTTACATTAGAGCACTTATGTTTTGTCTACATAGGTTTGGGGTGGGGTTCAAGAATTCAAGTTTCAGGAATTCTATTGAAAAGAAGCCTTTGAACTGAATAGGTAGTTTCTATTCAAGCTGTATAGAGACTACTGATTATTAAAAGTTGAGCTATGCTGCAACTGTCTTGTTTCTGATAAGAGTTAAAAAATTATTTTGTTTTTATAGAGAGAACATGACTCAAATTCGTACTGGTTTTCCATACGATTTGAATGGTCAAGAATGATTACAAGGTTATGTTTAGAAAGTTTTAGAACTTCCTTGTTATGTCTATTTACTGTCATGGAACAATATGTTGGGCATTGTAAGTTAAAACTGTCATGGTTGAGTGAACATGTCTTAGTGACAGTCACAAGCAATTAAGGCACTCTGGATTTAATCTCTCAAAATGTAGTAGCGGATGATCACATAAGACTTAAACATTTTTGTAGTTGACCACTATGTCCATGTATTATGTGACAATATTTTCTGTGCTGAAAATTAAAGCTAACACAGTTAAGGGGGCTAGTGACGGCCTCAAACAATCAAGTCTTTCTAAATTTAATCTCTCAAACTGTAGAGTGGACAGGAATGGTTTCTGTGTAGCCCAGTGGCTGAATGGTTATGATTTGTATCTATGTACATTGGCATAAAATTTTCTCCACTAAACCACTAAAGTTGTTAATGTCATATAGGGAAGAAAAAAGATCATAATTGTGTCCAAGATTGAGGTTATCTATATATATAAAAATGAGAATGTGTGCCTGTCTGTCTGTCTGTGTGAATCCCTAAAACTCGAGAACTACGCAACCAATTTCATTCAAATTTTACAGATGCCTTACTTAGGGTTCCAGTTGTGTTTTAGTCAAAAAAAATTTTAACTTCTTGCAGAGTTCAAGCCCACAGCAACATAATATCTCCTCCACTATTTAAGTATTACGTGTCAAAAGTGAAACAAAAACACTCATGTCAAATACTTTCACTTTAAAAATGAAACTATTCTACTAACTGAAACAATCACATTTCGATACTGTAATGACAGATACTTTCAGAGAGAGAGAGAAAGAGAGAAAGAGAGAGAGAGATGTATATGTATACATATAGATGTATATGTACACGTTATTCCACTAACTGAAACAATCACATTTCGATACTGTAATGACAGAAACTTTCAGAGAGAGAGAAAGAGATGTATATGTATACATATACAGGTATATGTACACGTATATGCATAGATATATATATATAGATATAGATCTATATGCATACATGTATATGTATACACATGTGTAGATGTATATATATATATATAGATGTACATGTAATATGTACACATATATACATATATATACATGCATACAGATACATATACATATATACACCCATCACACACAAACACACACATTAGTCATTTGTTTTCTTATCCAAAACTACGTCAAAAGTACTGAACAGATCTTTATGAAATTTGGAAATTATATTCTATGTATAACGGCCATAACTCCCATGAAAATTCATATATTTTTGATGTTGATGAAATTTTAACCCGAACATAACAGATGAGCATTATTTGTAATTCAACGGTACAATAGTGTAAGACTACCCTTTCAGATATACTTTCATTGTGATTTCTGCAATGTGGTGCATAAATTGTCAAGTAAATGAGACGCATCTTTGCCTCCACTGATTCACTTGCAAAGTGTTGAGTAAAATTATTTCGTTGCAGACCTCCTTTGGGTCTTTTTATTATCACTACGACACACATAGTCCCCAGTTGGTAACATTGATTTCAAGGCCCTCCTAGATGAGAGACTGGCATTCCACTTAATGTCTATGTTCCATGCTGGCATGGATTGGAGAGTTATTAATGTAGAAATATGGTATCGTAGCTACTAACAGTTGAGGGTTGCGTAGTCTAGACGGCGTTTTTAGATTTCATTATTCTCTTTAACCCGGGCAAAGCTGGGTATTTCTGCTAGTTAACTGTATAAATTCAACATGTCAAGTGGCAGTATGAGTTTGTGATTGAATGTACTTTATTACATTGTTGGAGAATGTACTTTGTTAAAGTTTATTCAGTCTTGGTCTGTATTTTTGTATGAGCATATTTCTTTTTGCTTGGTCTGTGGTATTGACTGAATAAAGGTAAGATGAAATCCAGGTCTCATTTCCAGTCACTATTCTCTCCAAAAGAAAAGCTTCACCTTCATATCTTTTGTCAATTTATATTGACAAATGCCATAAACAGTGAAAAAACTGAAAAGCTAATGACTTCTGAAAGATATCTCTGAAGATATTTATTCTGTATCAAGTTAAACATCTCCCTGTAACTGTTGCCATGTGAAAATCAATAAACCAATAACTGGTTCATTAGAAACCTATAATCAACAACATTATTGTTCAAAAATTACAATATAGGCGTAGGAGTGGCTGTGTGGTAAGTAGCTTGCTTACCAACCACATGGTTCTGGATTCAGTCCCACTGCGTGGCACCTTGGGCAAGTGTCTTCTACTATAGCCTCGGGCCGACCAAAGCCTTGTGAGTGGATTTGGTAGACGGAAACTGAAAGAAGCCTGTCTTATATATGTGTATGTATATATATATATATATGTATGTGTGTGCATATGTTTGTCTCCCCAACATCGCTTGACAACCAATGCTGGTGTGTTTATGTCCCCGTAACTTAGCGGTTCGGCAAAAGAGACCGATAGAATAAGTACAAGGCTTACAAAGAATAAGTCCTAGGGTCGATTTGCTCGACTAAAGGCGGTGCTCCAGCATGGCCACAGTCAAATGACTGAAACAAGTAAAAGAGTATATAAAATACATCAATTTTAAAAAAGTGGGTTAATATGAACAACAGAAACAAGAAATTTACACTTACCTGGTTTGGGCATTTGCTTAGGAGGATGGCTATCTTTGGGAGTAGCAGAAGGCTTACTGCTGGAGCAGGTTTCTTTCAAATCTTGCGAAGATCCACCTGGATCACTTTCCATGCAGCTATTTCCTTCCTCATCTTGTTCCTTTTTAGCAGCCTGAGGTCGAATACCATTAATCAGAAAGCGATTTACACGTTTTATGACTTTTTTCTGTGATGAACTGATTTTGAAATTTATAGCATGACAACGAACAGCATACGAAGGACAACAAGTTTGGTTCATTGTTGGTTTATAGCAGTATTTGCCACTCCTTTAAAAATAAACAAAAACATTTGTGTTATTTTTATTTTATTTTATTGATTACCGCTTTACATCCATTATCCATGCTAGCATAAGCGGGATGGTGTTCAACAAATGTAGACATTCGTGTACTGTTAGAGCCATTTTTGCCACTTGGATACTCATTCCACCACAAATAATTCAACTGTCAACCATCTTTCATAATCAAGCAAACTAACAAAACAAAATTAGGCTAATTTTCCAAAGGTATCACTTATGATTATGCTATCCATATAGCCAAAACCTTAACCTCAATCTCATTGTGTTGTTTACTTAGCTCCAAATCTACTATAATCAAAAGCTTTTAGCTCTGAACAATGCCTTGGACTACATTGTCCAATGAGTTCTTCTGCCTTTTGGGGTGACTTGAAGATTTCACTAGTATTTCTAAATCAAAATTACTGGGTTTCTTATTGTAGGTATATGTCTTGCCAAATGAGAAAGGCTTTTCTTGATGACATCAGTTTTGAAATGACAAACAGAAGATAAGTGATATAAACAATTTCTAAATGCTGAAGCAAAAATTTACAGAAATCTTACTTCAGTCATAACAGAAATGCTACATTTATGCTGTAGGAAATCTTGTTATAGTGAGAAGCAAAGGAATGCATTTCAGAGACACAATTGAAAAAAAAAAAAAATTTTGATTTTAAATAGATGATAGTCTAAATGAGAAATCATCATCATTACTGTTTAATGTCCGTTTTCCATGCTGGCATGGGTTGGACGGTTTGACTGAGGTCTGGAGAGCCAGCAGCTGCACCAGGTTCCAATCTGATCTGGCAATGTTTCTACAGCTGGATGCCCTTCCTAACGCCAACCACTCCGAGAGTGTAGTGGGTGCTTAAACTTAATGATAAAAGATGCAATATAAAATGACTGCAACAATGCTACAGATAATTGTTTCGGTTTGTGATATGGTCCCAGAACACACGTAAGTTATGTACATTGAGAATGCAAGGAAAATTTACTGAGTGCTTTAAAGTGCTTGACTGGCTGCTACTATACAACAAGACTTTTCAACAACAGAATCACTTTACTTTTGTTCCTTTATCATTATTACAACACAACTTCAACTTTCCAAACAAAATTCTCCTGATACACTTAATGGGTACAGATATAGCAGTTTGGTTAAGAAGTTCAGTTTACAGTTATACAGTTTCAATTTTGAATTCATTACATGGCAGCTTCTACAGGTATCTTTGACTGTAGAAGACCATAATACCGAGAGCAAATTTTAATAGATGGGAACTGTGCAAAAATCTCTTAGAAGGATCTTCCTGTTTAAGGTGGCAGACTTGGTTTAAAACAATCACCTGACCCTTTGATGCTCTTAAGTACTCACTCTGTTGCAAGCATTCAGGCCAGGTGCTCTAGTATGGCCTTAGCCTCTGGTTGAAACCAATAAAAGATAAAAGATTAAGACAGGTGCGGGAACAAACATGGTGTATTAGTTTGACGTTCAAGAAAAATGGAAGACATTTTTGATGTTTCGAGCTTACGTTCTTCTACAGAAAGGAATAAGGAGAGAAAACAGATGGAGAGAGGAAAAAAATAGAGAGAAATAAAATGTGCCTGGATTAATGGTTGCAGATGTTGAATTGACCAGAAGGAAGTAGGTGGTTGGAGATATGGGTGGCAAGGGAGACAAAAGTGATCTGGCTAAAGTGTGTGTGCATGTGTGCTCTGTGTATTTATGTGTAAGTGTACAGAGATGTGAGGCTGTCTAACATGTGTGTGTGCACGCACGCATGTATGTGTAGCAGCTCATGTGTGTGTGAGTAGCATGCATGTGTGTAGTAGCTAATATGTGAGAGTAGCATGCATGAGTATGCATATAATGCATGCAAGTAGCATGTATGTGTGAATGTGTTCTTTTTTAGGTGTGTGTGTGTGTGTGTGTATGAAGATCATCATCATTGTTTAACATCCGCTTTCCATGTTAGCATGGGTTGGATGATTTGACTGAGGACTGGTGAACCAGATGGTTGCACCAGGCTCCAATCTGATCTGGCAGCGTTTCTACAGCTGGATGCCCTTCCTAACGCTAACCACTCCGAGAGTGTAGTGGGTGCTTTTACGTGCCACTGGCACAAGTGCCAGTAAGGCGACACTGGTAACAACCACACTCAAATGGTGCTATTTACATGCCACTGGTACGGATGCCAGACAGCTGCTTTGGCAATGATCACACTCAGACGGTGCTGTTAGCGCTCCACTGGCACAGGTGCCAGTCATCGAATTTGGTTCAGTTACGATTTCGATTTCACTTGCCCCAACAGGTCTTTGCAAGCAAAATTTAGTGTCCAATGAAGGAAAGGTACGCATAAGTGGGCTGGGTATACCCCTGGCAGAGGCCGCGGATTATGGTATCACTTGGCTTGCCAGGTCTTCTCCCGCACTACATATTTCCAAAGGTCTCAGTCACTAATCATTGCCTCAGTGAAGCCTAATGTTCGAAGGTCGTGCTTCACCACCTCATCCCAGGTCTACCTCTTCCACAGGTTCCCTCAACCGCTAGGGTGTGGCACTTTTCCACACAGCTATCCTCATTCATTCTTGCCACATGACCATACCAGTGCAACCGTCTCTCTTGCACACCACAACTGATGCTTCTTAGGTGATACTTGTGCATATGTATGTGTAAGGGTGTTTGTGTGTGGGGGCTATCTAATGTATGTAGGTTGACCTGTATAGAGGTGTATGTGGGATAGGGGTAGGTGTTCATGCACAACTATATACATACTACTGTACATGTGAGGAAAGAAGTGGGAGACCATAATGCAACTATATACTAAGATAAATAAGGTACTTTGATAAAAGAAAATACGCTGCAATATTTATGACAAGGTTTCTTATATATAGCCTACAGCTCAAGGGATGAGCATCTGATTCAATCACCCAATTCAAATCCACCTAATAATCACCAATTCATCTTATTAATTAGAATGTAAAGGAGATACAGTAGGAGTCAAACTACAACTGCTTTACACTCCAATTAACATATCAACCCTGCCTTATACACAACTACTTCATTAAAAAGCTCTTTCTGAGTAGGTTGAGGGTATATTTGTCTTCTACAATTGAAATGTCTAACCCATATGAGCAAGTAAAAATGGACATTAAGACAATGAAACACCCTATAACTAACTGAGCCAAGCAAACCTAACACCATTTTTTTCTCTTCGAAGCCAAAAGCAACACCATAGTGATATTTAAGAAATTAATAAAACAAGCATTAGATATGAGTGATAGTAGTAGTAGTAGTTTCAACTACAGAAAATGTTGTCTTACCGTCTCCATCCTCGATTTATAAGATCTTGATAGTCTAGCACAGTTAGGTAATGTGCCCACATACCTGAAAATATGTAAATAAAACACCTTCAACACTGCTAAGACATCTCTTCATTTCTGGGCTTAGGGAAAAAACAATGAATTAAAAGCAAGGAATTTGCAATATGCAGACAATGCATGCTTTAAGTAAAAGAATATCATCTTTAATCAGCTGGTGATTTAATAACTTCATCCACTTAACCTCAGTAAAATACATTGGCTAACAAGTCAAAATACTAATCTATTCACTCATAAATCTCTGTGTGGATGCACAAAATATCTAAACAGTAATAGTTGTCTGACCCAGGTCAACCCGATTATATGGACCTATGGCTCATATGTAATTGTTCAAGTGACCAGACAATCCATTTTCCTGCCTTTTCCTTATTCAACTGTCATATATCTTGGATTGCATCTTCCAGTATTATGATAAGATGTTTTTTTATGATAAGATGTTTGGAAAAGATTTATTATTAAGTTTGGTAAGTTCAGCACCTGTATACAGGCTTGCTGCACAGATGAACTCCCCGATGATTCACATTATAAAATGCATAAATCTGCAAATTACATATGACAGAAATTTAGACATCTCTGAATTTGCAGAATCATAATAGGGGAAACAAATGTAAAATCTTAAAAATACTAATTTTGCATAGATTATCTTTTCCAGTCAATTTTCAAATAATAAGTAAAGGTTACTATGGTTACATACTTTGGTAAACAATTAACAATAAAAATTTGTGTTCTGAGTGCATCTTCACCACAACTGACTGAGAAGAGAGGAGGCTGCTATTCAACAACAGCATTTCAATCCAGAAAGAATCAGTATTTTTGTTACTGTATTTCTATTGAAATAGACTCTTTCAATTTTGACGAGCATCAATTTCATGCGAAATTGGTGTGCTAATTTGATGCCCTCACATGCTGTGTGGAAGTTGTCTCCCTTGTCAGTACATAGAAGTGTGCTTTGTTTGTGGCTAAAGTCTTTGCCTCTTGTTTGTAGCAATGCTGATGCTGTCCAGCACCCTTAGTCACTTTTAGTAATGATGAATTTTTTTCCTTTTGGGTTTTAAATTGCCACCTTCATTATTTTATCATACACACAGCAGGCTTCTTATAGTTTCCGTCTGCTGAACAGAAGCTAGTTAACATATATTTAGCACATCTGAAATCCTCTTACACTGTCAGAAGTCCCACTGACTGTGCTGTTCACATTGCTGACATTATAAAGTGAAAAAGAAATATATTTGAGGAGATTTGCTCACTATACTGAACAAGATACAAGAATATGCAGAAGCTCCTCATTGGATGATTATTATTATTATTATTATTATTATTATTAAGGCAGCGAGCTAGCAGAATTGCTAGTAAGCCGGGTGAAATGCTTTGCAACATTTCATCTGTCCTTACATTCTGAGCTCAAATTCCACTGAGGTCGACTTTGCCTTTCATGCTTGATAAATTAAGTCCCAGTTGTGTACTGAGGGTCAATCTAATCAACTGGCCCCCGTTCTCCCAAAATTTCAGGCCTTGTGCCTATAGTACAAAGGATTATTATTATCAGAACAGATAACGAAGTAGAAAATATTATTATCAGAAATATGCTTAAGCTATTACAATATCAATGTCACTTGTGCAAACTTTTATATCACATTTTGACAATTTATCAAACCACATTTCAATCTATGTAACATGTAATTGCACATGTTGCAGGCAGGACACAAGCTCTCTACAGAAGTCTTCTGTTCTAAACTTTTTTCACTAGGTTCCATGACATTAAACAAGATAAAGAAATTCATAATTTCTCATTTATGTCATTCTTGTGTAATTTCTCAATATTAGTCATAGTTTGATTGTTAACTATTGGTTATATGCTGGTGATTTACATTCATTTAGCTAGTTTCCATTGCAACCACCTCCAAAACAGACATACAAAAGAGGTGGGGAGTAGCACGTCTAAACTGCAACACTGCACCACAGACTAGGACGTTTCTACGGGATCTCTCATCCTGCTAGAAATGGCAGCCAAATATACCTCCAATTAAACTCTTCGTTTTTGAAACAAAAACAAAACAAAAAGAAAAGAGAAAAATATTGCATCACGTCGGCCCAAGATACTTTCAAAAAGGGCGAATAATCATGACTAGAATACCCTTAGTAACAAGTCTGATCAATCGGGGATAAGTTGAGAGCTAAACAACAACCTCTGCAAATCAGAAAATGCAGTTAAGTTCCTCAATGAGATAGATGATGTACGACAAATATGTGCTATCAACTGAACCAACTGTTTTGTCGACAGCCAACGTGAAATAAGTCTGTTTGCCCAGGACTAATGTGTAATTACGCAATAACTTAAAAAGAAATTAACATAACTAGACTTAGTAATACAGGTGTGGCTGCATGGTAATAACGCTTTAGTTTGACCGAAGTTTGCTTCCCTAGTTCAGTGTCACTACGTGCTACCTTGGCCAAGTGTCTCTCACGATAGCCTCGGGCTGAACAAAATCTTCTGAGTGGATTTGGTAGACGAAAACTGAAAGAAACTCGCCATATGTGTGAGGATGTCCCCCACCACCACTTGACAAAGGAACTCGATACAATAAGTGCCAGGCTTAAAAAGAAAATAATAAGTACTGAAGTCGATTCATTCGACTAAAAATTCTTCAAGGCGGTGCTCCAGCATGGCCGCAGTTTAATGACTGAAACAAGTTAAAAGACAGAGTGAGAGAAAAGCTAGCTGAAGTGCGATTTATTCTTTTGAACGTGTCCAAAGAGATAACTAGCATATTCCGAAACCTAGTATGAATCATAGTTAATACATACATAAAAAGCAGAGGTGGTCGCGACAGCAGGCAACTATATCATACGGTTTGCTGTGACTACCGTATTAGAGTTGATTTTGTATTTCATTAATTCCCAGACTAAACAAAATAAATACCAGTTTTGTATTGTGACAAACTCAACTGGCTGTACATTATCGTATAAAAGGAAAAAAAATGTCCTTGTGGCTAATCCAAAGAATTACTATCATATAAACAAATGTATATGATAAATACTGGCAAGTATTAATTACTTATACAAGTTAGTGTTAGATATAAGCAAATGAAGACAATATTAAAACAAAATTCATTGCAGTGGTCATCTGTCTTCGAACCTAGCATTTACTCAACTAATTATGTCATAGCAGGCTTGTTAGATATGTATCTAACTGTCTGAGGTCGGTCTGACTGACTGACGCAGTAAGCAACCCTTCAGCTTCACATCACCGGTTGACGTTGCAAGTACTGCACCAAACTAGAAGTGAATGCACAGTATGAAGTATAAAATAAATTGAGAAAGCTGTCAATATGAAATATTTAACACTGACAAACAATAAAAATGAATTTTCTTAAGACACTATATTCTAAAAGATGTTGGTTATCAAGTGTTCTGTAAGCATACAGTTTTCATAGTTATTCAGTTAAAATTTAAATAAAGTAAAATTTTTCTTACCATGTGAATAGTTAGTATCTGGCGAATTGCAATAGCCACAATGGTATTTTTCATGCTCAGCGAAATATTCTACAATCGAAAATTCCGCCATATTGAACACAATAAATAGCAGTAGAAACTGCTCGGCAGTAACTCGATTATAAGTAGATTTGAAAAACAGATATGACGTCTTAGTCACGAAATAACTATAATAAAATATTAGCCGAGAAAATGAAATATAAATATTAATATATTTTTAGACTAATTCAATTTGTGGTAAATAATTAAAAAATTTCTGGTTATTATTTTGAACTAGTCAGCAGCAGGTATATTCTCGTCTCCGCTCGACACATGTAATTAACAGACTTTCTCGGCTTGGACAAATACCTGTACAATGTTATCTCAGGTGTAATAACTCTTTCCTTTAAAACACTAGTTACTGGTTTTACATTTCACTCAAAATCTCTGAAAGAAGTACAGAGTTTTAGTTTGGGTTTATGATAATATTTACCACTGATTTAAGAGTATTCTATGTCGTCTGCATCTTAACTTTCACCGGAACTGCCAGGTTGTAGTTGGAAGTCTGTTTATAATCGTGAGGCAGTGAAGAATCTTCGTTTATTTGCATACGTTACTCATGACATCCAGAATGTTGTTACACAAATGTGTTCGCACACTACTCAAGGCAAAGTCACAGTCTAAATTAATGAAAGGGTATTTGCCGATTTCTAAATATGCTACATTTACCTATGTACCTGATACAGCACCCAGAGAATACGGTAAGGTCAGCGAATGACTGAAATTCTATGTATTGGTTGTTGTTTATAAAAATATTGACTTAGATACAAAAACATAAAAATTCATTTTTTTTAATGCGAACTATTTCTGCTGTTTTCTCATTTTCTTAATTTATAGGAAAATCAAATCGTTTTCGCTATTTTATTTATTGTGTGTGGGGGCGGAACCTTAGAGAATATTTTTTTCTAAATTCAAATTAAAGTTATTAAAAAATACAAATATAATACAAAATCACATCAGAACATTAATCCAAAAACAAAAAACAAAACAAACATGAGCTAAGAAAGAAAAAAACATCAATTCAATACTAAGTGCATCAATTGGTCGCACACCACAAGGTTCAACGGAATCTACATGCCAACACGCTCGTTAGTCAAATATATATATATATATATATATATATATATATATATATATATATATATAATTAAGGGATCAGCAAATATTTGCTTCACCATATACCGAAGTTCAGAAATAGCAGCTAAAAAAGCTGAGAATCCCACAGATAGCATCACTTGTAACTCACAAAGGCAAAAACAAGAAGAAAAAACAATGAAAACTAACCAATTCCGATGTTTTACTGTTAAACATCGGAATTGGTTAGTTTTCATTGTTTTTTCTTCCTGTTTTTGCCTTTGTGAGTTACAAGTGATGCTATCTGTGGGATTCTCAGCTTTTTTAGCTGCTATTTCTGAACTTCGGTATATGGTGAAGCAAATATTTGCTGATCCCTTAATTATATTTATAAATATATATGAGCTTTTAAATAAGTTCTCCACCAATAATGGTGCTTTCATACCGATGGGCTTGGTAAAAATTGTTAATTGTTAATTGATTTATTAATTAATAAATTGATAATCCTTTACCCTTTTAATTTGTAATATATATATATATATATATATATATATATATATATATATATATATATAAAATTTATGTGTGAACATTAAATCTTACAAAGATACACTGATTAGAGAATAGATCCTGAAACGATTGCCCATATGTTTTAAGAAAACAATTATTCATATCTGAGTAGTAATAATAATTAATAATAATAATAATGGTAATTAAATTGATTTCAAACCAAGACCAATGCAAAGTTGACCTCAACACGATTTGAAATCAGAACGTAAAGCATTGTAACCAAATGACGGAGGTTGTTTATGTCTGAAGCCCTCTTGATTCTTCCAATTCTGTAATGTCGTAAAATAGAAGAGTAAACTGAGCTGAATTCTGAAATTTTTTGTCAACATATAGAGATGCTAGAAACAGGTGAACATAATGTGACATTCATAAGAGAGGAACCTGTGCTAGCGTGAATGAGTAATACATATAAAGGTGAAGAGTAACGTTATGTAGAGGGCTAGAACTTTGACCTATGTTCCTTACTAAAAGGTCTAGTTGGAATAGAAAAAGTACTTTATAGGCTCTTTGAGTTCATTCTTTAAACACGATCATCTGCAATAGGATGGTGGGAAATAAGGAAATTTCAAGCTAAATAATTCGAAGATGTCATTGAATAAGACCAAAATACTGACGTTGAGTAATAAGAAAAAGAAGAAAACAAAGGCTACATTTGCGTTCTCTTAAGGTCATATCTAATCGATGAATGTTTATCCATTATCACTATTTATACCCCAGTTTCATAGGTCAGACCGATCATATCGATCACGTCTGTTTGTCTTAAATTAACCCTAACTAATTATTTTGTGATCTGTTTCTTAATGAAGGTCGTTATTATCTAATTTCTAAGAAATATTGTTTATTCACACGAGTAATCTTATGCTACAGTTGATTGCCCTGGGACCTAACATGGAATAAGGAATATTTTAAGCTCACGCTTGATTAAAATACTAATTGGAACGTGGTAATTTTGGTGTATGACATCTGTTTTCTCTTTTGCAAGCTTTAGCTTTCTTTTCTGTTTTGCAAATGAATGACTTTAATAATCCTTTCTACTACAGGCACAAGGCTTGTAATTTTGTGGAAGGAACTCTCGGGTTTGAACCCTGGTACTTATTTTATCAACCTTGAGAAGGAATATCAATAATGATAACGTTCTAGCTATAAGAATTTTAGGGGCTAATGCAGAGTCGCACCTCTCCTTGAAAAATGGATTATTTAAAGCATTTTTTCGTATTCCTACGTCTTAGATGTCGGAGATTACTAACATGCAAAAAAAAAAAAAATCATTTCACCCACCCCCAATTAAAAATTTTGATTTTGTTTACTTTAAAGAGATTGTAGCGAATTAACGAACATATGCGAATGGAAATTAAATATAGACACACACATTAAAGTGAAAAGAATTTGCTTTTTAATTGTGTTTGCCTTAAATAATCGTAAATAATGATTAAATGTAAATTAAATATATACCATTTTATGAGAAACAAACATTAATGTTTAATAAATTAATGTTATAAAGTTTAATAAGGGGTTCAAATTTCACCCCTCCCCCAATTTTAAATTTTGAACTTTTTCATCCATTTATTTATTTATCTGTCTATTTATCCCTGGTCCTATAGAAGACGGTGTTACTGTTTTTTTTTGTTTTGTTTTTTTTTAGCCCCAGGAAAACATTCATATGATCTATCTATCTATCCATCCATCCACATATCCATATGCTTATTGAATTTAAAATTTTGAAAACGTGGTTTCTTGCATATTCGGAATCGCCGTCATCTAAAACATAAGGGGAAAAAAATTCGAAAGAACTTCAAAATTTTAAATTGGAGTGGTGGGGTGAAATAACTTTTTTTTTTTTTTTTTTTTTTTTTTGCATATTCGTAATCTCTGAGATCTAAAACGTAGGAGTCCGAAAATGTTTTTTAAAAAAATGCATTTTTCAAGGAGAGGTGCGATTCTGCATTAGCCCCGAATTTTAAACATGTAGCCACACTGCTCTACAACCAACATTTTGCTATAGATCAAAGGTGGGGAAATCACCAGCGAAAATAAAAGGATGTAAAATCCTTAGGGAAAGTTAAAACGTTACGTTATACTCGAAAATCATCATAAACGATAGCTGGTCCGTTTTGGAAAGACTTCCTTTTATTCACAGCGGCACTGAACCCAAAACTAGATGGTTACAGAGTGAGCTTCTTAACCATACAGCCATGCAGGAACGCCATGCTTGTCCGTCGCTAAGTGGGTGCACTGGACGGCACTGTCCCCTCACTAAGATTTACAGTGATACACTTATTACAAATCAGTACCCACCTAGAATATTCTGAAGCATCCCCAGGCATCAAAGTTTGGCGACGGGCCTGCGTCTTTCACATGTCTTTGTAATAGAAAACAAACTTATATAGAAAATAGAAAACAGAAAGCAAACTTATAAACTGAGAGCTAAGAAAATATCTAACACACGTCACTGAGAAAGGAAATCCTACTGAATATGAAGTTGTTAAAATACCATAAGACGTATAAATCAACTCGTACTTTATTTTAGGGACCCTCAAGGAGGTTAAAGGCAAAGTAGAGACTTGGATAGGATTTGAACTTAGATTGTAAAGAGACGAAACTAAACATCGCAATATATTTTGTCCAGCACTCTACTAATTCTTATTTCTTTATTGCCCACAAGGGGCTAAACACAGAGGGGACAAACAAGGACAGACAAAGGGATTAAGTCGATTACATCGACCCAGTGCGTAACTGGTACTTAATTTATCGACCTCGAAAGGATGAAAGGCAAGGTCGACCTCGGCAGACGAAATACCGCCACCAGCACTCTACTAATTCTGTCAATCATTTATACGCATGTGTACACGCACATGTATATTTATATTTACGGGGGAAAAACTTAAAACAATCACACACTTATACATATATTCATAAACACCCTCACACACATGAACACACGCTTACGTTCTCTTTGTCTGATTGTCTGTCTCTCTCTTTCTCACTCTCTCTCTCTTCTTTCGCACGATCGAGCACCTGTTTCTTTTATCTTTTACTTGTTTCACTCATTTGACTACGGCTTTGTTGGGGCACCGCCTTGAGCTTTAGTTGAACAAACGGCCCATGGCTTTTTTCCCCCGTTTTTGAAGCCTAATAGTTATTCTACCAGTCTCTTTTTGTTGAACCGCTAAGTTACGGGGACGTAAACACACTGACACTGGTTGTCAAGCGGTGGTGGGGGATAAACACAGGCACAAAGACACACACACACACACACACAACATATATATCTATATATACACGGCGGATTTCTTTTAGTTTCCATCTACCAAATCCACTCACAAGGCTTTGGTTAGCTCGAGGCTATAGTAGAAGAGAATTGCCCAAAGGTGACAAGCAGTGGGACTGAACGGGAAGCAAACTTGTTACCACACAGTCACGCCTGCACCTATAAATATTCAGATTATTTTTATTTTGTTCTAGTATCACACACAGTTACATTGTTGACGTTGGGAAGGGCGTTCGGCCATAGCAACCATGCCCACAGCTGACACTGGAACTCGGCGCAGTTCGCCAAATCTTGTCCAACTGTCTAAATGCATGCCAACGTCGAAATTGGACGTAAAATGATAATGTTGAGGATGATAATGGTTACTCTTCTTTCAGTCATTGGACTACGGCCATGCTGTATTAGTGTTAATTTGTCATTTAGTGCAATACATTGTTCTGTTTTAAGGAGGATTTTCATGTGATTTATTCTATTAGTGTTCATTTTGTTTATATAATACATTTAAGAGTGTTTTGTGTATCTATTTTTTGGGGTCAATGCAGAATCGCACCTCTCCTGGAAAAATGCACTTTAAAAACATTTTTGGATCTTTTTTTAAAACGGGGGCCACATTTTTCATTAACGAAACACTTTGAAACTTGGAACACTGGTAGAATGTGTCATATAAAACATCTTTTTCTCTTAGTCTTCTTTAAAAAAAAAAAGAAATCCATAAATTATTCCATGTTGTATTTCTGTAATTTCAACCAATAACTGACGTCCATTCAGCCGATATACATTAAGTGCCGACTACATAAACAAACGATTCTGAAACAATTAATCCTAACCCTAACCCTAGGGTTAGGGTTAGGGTTAAAGCAAATTTAAAATGAAAAAAGCAAATGAAACGAAGAATCGTTTGTTTATGTAGTCGGCACTTAATGTATATCGACTGAATGGACGTCAGTGATTGGTTGAAATTATCGAAATAAGACAATTTTTTACATGAAATAAATTCGAATACAAAAATATTTTTCTGTTCTATAACACAAAATAGATAAGTATACGAAGTTTGAAAGTCTTTCCGTACCAAAAACACTACGTAAAACATTAATGAAAAATGTGGCCCCCGTTTTAAAAAAGATCCAAATTTTTTTCGGATTCCTACGTTTTAGATGTCTGAGATTACGAATATGGAAAAAAAGATCTTTTTGGTTTGACGGGCAACATTTTTCATTTATGTTTTATGTAGTGTCTTTGGTACCGAAACACTTTCAAACTTCGTATACTTGTATATTTTGTGTTATAGAACAGATAAAAAAAATTGTATTCGAAGTTATTTCATGTAAAAAGTTGTCGTATTTCGGTAATTTCAACCAATCACTGACGTCTATTGAGGTGAAAACAATTACTGCCGTAGAATGTAAACAACCTAAACATAACGGTGTTATGGGATCTTTTCCCTTGAATAAAATTAGTGCCGTTGTTTGTCAACAACAACTATCGGCGGTACTGTTATTTATAACATCGTTCGTGCGTTTGTACTGGTTTTAGTTTTAGGGTTAGGGTTCTGGTTTTAGAGTTAAAGTTAGTTTTAGGGTTATGATTATTTTTGCCATAACCTCACTCATAACCCTAACCCTAACCCTAAAACCCTATAACTCATAACCATAACCCTAACTCTAAAACCCGAACCCTAACCCAAACGCACGAACGATGTTATAAATAACTACCGCCGATAGTTGTTGTTGACAAACAACGGCACTAATTTTATTCAAGGGAAAAGATCCCATGACACCGTGAGAATGTGTTGTTTACATTCTACGGCAGTAATTGTTTTCACCTCAATAGACGTCAGTGATTGGTTGAAATTACACAAATACGACAATTTTAACATGAAATAACTTATTAAGAACTAATTTTTGTTAAGAAGGCTAAGAGAAAAAGATGTTTTATATGACACATTCTACCAGTATCCCAAGTTTGAAAGTGTTTCGTTAAGAAAACAAGTGTTGCCCGTCAAACCAAAAAGATCCCAAAAAAAAATTAATTCCCCTCACCACCACCAAATTTAAAATTTTGAATTTCTTTTGAAATTTTTCCTGTTTTAGATGACGGAGATTCCGAATATGCAAGAAACTACGCTTTCAAAATTTTAAATTCAATAAGCATATGAATATGTGTATAGATAGGTATGTAGGTAGGTAGGTAGGAATGAATGAATAAACGTCTTCCTGGGGCTAAAACAACAGTAGGACTGCCACGTTTAGTTGGCAAATATATTTTATGAATAAACAGATAGAAATAAATAGACAGACAAACAAATAAATGGATGAAAAAGTTCAAAATTTAAAACTGGGGGAGGGGTGAAATTTGAGCCCCCTCATTAAACTTTATAACAATTATTAAACATAAATTAATGTTTGTTTCTCATAAAATGGTATATATTTAAAGTGAAGTATATTTGCCATTTAAATGTGGCTGACCCCTAAGGGTGGATGTTACTGTTGCTTTTAGCCCCAGGAGAACATCTCCAGCTGGCTTATCGACACACATCTGTGTCCTGTCTATTTTTGCCAAGGGAAGTTATCCCTCCCATCTTGATCTGCGATACGTACGGACCCGAGTTTCAGGGTTATTTCCCTTCTTCAGCGTACGATAATCGCCGACCTTCGATGAGAAAGACAATCTCTTGGCAAAATATAAGTCTTTTTCCAGTGAAGTTCTTCACTGATATCGAAAAAGTGAAAACAAGCATACATTTAATTATTATCTATGATTATTCAAGGCAAACACAAGTAAAAGGTAAATTCTTTTCACTTTAATGTCTTTTATATTTAATTTCCATTTGCATATGTTCGTCAATTCGCTACAATCTCTATAAAATAAACAAAATCAAAATTTTAAATTGGGTAGGAGTGGAGGTGAATTTTTTTTTAAAATTGGTTTTTTTTTTTTTTTTGCATATTCGTAATCTCCGACATCTAAAACGTCGGAATCCGATAAAAAATTTTCAGAAAAGATGCTTTTTCAAGGAGAAGTGCGTAGGTTTGTTGTCTGATGTATTTGTGTTTGTAGCATAGCTGGTAGGCAGCCAGTTGGCAGAATTGATACAGCACCAGACAAAGTGCTTAGCAGCGTTTGGTTTTTCTTTATGTTCTGAGTTCAAATTCCACTGAAGTTGATTTGCCTTCCATTCGTTGGGGATTGATCAATTAAGTAGTTGTAGAGCACTGGGAGGATCTTAGCTTGGCAGCCAGCATTTCAAAAATTAAAGGGTTAATGTTGACATTATTACCCGCAAATGAAATCGAAAAAAAAAAATAGTGCAACGGATGTAAAAAAAAAAAAAATGTAGGAAACGAATATGAAAACAAAAATGCCCGGAAAGCAAGTGGTGCGGGTGGGGAGAGGCCTTCGGAATATACACAAGTTCCAATGTTTTTCCCTCATAACTTTTAGGAAGAAGGGGGCTTTTTTAATGAAATTTTATATAAATACCTTTCAAACGGTATAGATTACGATTATAAAGAAATCTCTGGGGGAAATCTTTTCCGAGGGGGTGGGGAGAGGACTTCGGAAAATTCACAAGATCCGATGTTTTTCACTCGTAACTTTAAGGAAAATCAATATCTTTCTACTGTGCCGGTGGCACGTAAAAGCATCCACTACACTCTCAGAGTGGTTGGCGTTAGGAAGGGCATCCAGCTGTAGAAACTCTGCCAGATCAGATTGGAGCCTGGTGCAGCCTTCTGGCTTGCAAGTCCTCAGTCAAATCGTCCAACCCATGCTGGCATGAAAAGCGGACGTTAAACGATGATGATGATGATGATGATTCAGATCCACATAGGAAACGAATCTGGAAACAAAAATGCACGTAAAGCAACGTAGGAGTGGGAGAGGACTTCGGAAAATTCACAAGATCCAAGTTTTTTCCCTTGTAACTTTGAGGAAAATATAATCCTTTTGAAATCACAAATTAGGCTTTCCCTCGAGAACTTGGATGCTAGACATCCCTTTGAAGGGTTCGGGTCCTTACTTTTACTATATATACACACACACACACACATACATATATATATATATATAGTAGAAGTAAGGACCAGAATTGGCTATTAATATTAACTGCTGCATTCATTGCATCTATTTATAACATATATCTGTCACATTCGGTGACTTGCTAATGTACTAACAACAGCACATTTGATTATATTTTTACTATAAACAGACTCAATGTATATGTTGTTTTCTCTCACAATGCTTATATCTGAAAATAGAGTCATTGTATTGCTAGGAGTTTAATTTGAACTGTTCTGGATGTTGAATTTTAAAATGGTGTCTTCCTTTAATGTCTCAATATCTTTCAGTATGTTAGTTCTGATGAGTGTGCAAACTAAATAACTTGTGCACATAACTGAAACCATGTAGAACACTGCAAACACAGGCTCCTAGGGTGAACGTATTGCTACTCCATGTAATTTTACTATTACATAGATATGTGTTGGGTTGCTTCTCTTGCAATGCAGAGGAAAGAAGGGGCTCCAGTTTGTGTACTTATTGATGTAATTACTTCAGAGTAGTAGACTTAATCTATCGCCCAGTTTAACACCACCATCATCCGGCACAATAGATACCTTTAGCAGAGTCCACTGCTGTAAGCATGCAGGCCAGGCACCTGGTTTGAGGATTCTTCCCTTCCTTCCTCCCTTCTACCCGTTTCAGAGATCCTATAACATGTCATGGGAATGACCTTCCCACCTGATTAAAAGATAAAAAATAAATAACTGATTTGTTCAGTTTAGCTTTTATTTGGGTGATGTTATCTCTGAATAAATAGGTTTTTGTCACTGAATACAATGTTAATTCTTTAGGAATATTCATCTTCTCCATGATTATGAACATAATATTTTCTCACGTTTACATATTTTGAAGTCGTTATTTTTTAAAGTTTTGTGGAGCTTGTTTAAAGGTTCCTCTTGATTATTTGTTTATTGTGCGTAGGCATCCATTGTATTATATTCATCTCAGATAAGTGTAGGCCTCACCGAGGCAATGACTTTGGAAATATGCTGTGCGTGAGAAGACCCGGCAAGCCAAGTGAGACCATAACCCGTGGCCTTTGCCAGGGGTGTAGTCAGCCCACTTATGCATACCTTTCCTTCATTGGACACTAAACTCTTCTTGCAAAGACCTGTTGAAGCAAGGGAAATCGAAATTGAAATTGAACCAAATTTGACGACTGGCACCCATGCCAACCTTTTCTTCATTGGACACTAAACTCTGCTTGCGAAGACCTGTTGGGGCAAGTGAAATCAAAATTGAAATTGAACCAAATTCAATGACTGGCACCCATTCCAGTGTAGTGCTAACAGCACCGTCCGAGCGTGATCATTGCCAGAGCAGCTGTCTGGCTTCCGTGCCGGTGGCATGTAAATAGTACCATTTGAGCGTGATCGTTACCAGCGTCGCCTTACTGGCACTTGTGCCAGTGGCACGTGTAAAAACATTCAAGTGAGGTAGTTGCCAGTGTTGCTGGACTGGCTCCTGTGCAGGTGCCACGTAAAAAACACTGTTTGAGTGTGGCCGTTGCCAATACCGCCTGACTGGCCCTCGTGCCGGTGGCACGTAAAAGCACCCACTACACTTTCGGAGTGGAAGGGCATCCAGCTGTAGAAACTCTGCTACATCAGATTGGACCCTGGTGCAGCCATCTGGTTCACCAGTCCTCAGTCAAATTGTCCAACCCATGCTAGCATGGAAAGTAGATGTTAAACGATAATGATGATGATGATGTCTGAGATTTTGCAGGGTTTGATAGAGGAGTTTGATCTCAACTTTTTTTCTGCTTGGTTACATTTTGGTTGTAGGTGTAAGTTGGAACTGAGGGTAAAGAATGTAATTTAATTTGGGTTGAGTGTTTGTTGGGTAGGTTAAGAATTTATCTTCCTGAGTGGGTAGAGTGATTTTTTTTTTCTTTATAAATCAATTAGCAATGAATAACCAATAGACTGGTGAATTGAACAAAAATACCTTGTAGTCAGTTGTCTGCACAAGTCACATCACTTTATACCAAAAGTATGAAATTAATAAAATAGTGCGAGACAACATATCAGGATCAATATAAGCAGTTACAACACTTGAAGGTGGTACCTCAGCTTTGTAACAGCCCAGTGACTGTAAAAAGTATCATATCAGCACAATATTGCAACCCCATAAACATTTTAATCATGACCCAATTTCATATGAACCAGATAAAATTGTAATATGTCACCTCAAGCTTAATTAATTCAGATTTGATTCTATGACATTGTATTACTTAATGAATTTACATTAATATCTTTTCATTTTCACAGACAGGTTGACATCTTTCACCTTGTCAACTTTTAGAAATACTATTCACTTATCTCCTGCTTCACTTAATGTTTTTTCTGTGTCAGTTTTGTTAGATCTTTTGTCCCAAATTTTTAAAGAAAAAAATATAAAAATACTTTCTTTCTCTCCCGAAAATTTTACCAAATTGTTTCATGTTTTTTTTTTCCATATTTGCTTGTAATTTTTTTCCGTTTTTTCTTATTAACTAGGAGAAACAATGAAGATGAATCTGTTTCAAAGTGTAACCAATGCAATGGAGATAGCTCTAGAATCTGATCCAACTGCTGGTTTGTTTCATTATTTTGTTTTTATATCTGGAGAGATCTATTTTGTTTTGCTATTTTGCATCCTTTTTTTTGTGGTGGGGAGAAGTTTTTTGTTGGAGCAGTTATACGTTTTTGTTTTTGCAGTTATACGTTGCCAGTATCACCTGACTGGCGGTGACACGTAAAAGCACCTACTACACTCTCAGAGTGGTTGGCGTTAGGAAGGGCATTCAGCTGTAGAAACTCTGCCAAATCAGATTGGAGCCTGGTGTAGCCTTCGGGCTCCACCAGTCCTCAGTCAAATCTTCCAACCCATGCTAGCATGGAAAGCGGACGTTAAACGATGATGATGATGATGATGACATCCTTCCTATTACAGTTCTATATTTAAGAGATGAGGAATTATTTACATTATTTACATTATTTACGTTTGACGGATATTTGTCCTCATCTTGTTTGTTGTTAACACAACGTTTCGGCTGACATACCCTCCAGCCTTCGTCAGGTGTCTTGGGGAAATTTCGAACCTGGATTCTCATTCCTAACGATGTTACTATTATTATATTATTATTATTAATCAGGTCGCTGCCGTGAATCGAACTCGGAATCTTGGGGTTAGTAGCCCGCGCTCTTAACCACTACGCCATATGCCCGTGGGCAATTATGGAGTGAATTTTAGGGCTTATAAATCTATTATTTTTCTATCCTTCCTCAATACCGGTTCCCATATGCTATTCATCTATATATATAAAAATGAGAATGTGTGTCTGTCTGTCTGTCTGTGTGAATCCCTAAAACTCAAGAACTACGCAACCAATTTCATTCAAATTTTACAGATGCCTTACTTAAGGTTCCAGTTGTGTTTTAGTCACAAAAAATTTTAACTTCTTGCAGAGTTCGAGCCCACGGCAACATAATATCTCCTCCACTATTTAAGCATTACGTGTCAAAAGTGAAACAAAAACACTCATGTCAAATACTTTCACTTTAAAAATGAAACTATTCTACTAACTGAAACAATCACATTTCGATACTGTAATGACAGATACTTTCAGAGAGAGAGAGAAAGAGAGAGAGAGAGATGTATATGTATACATATAGATGTATATGTACACGTTATTCTACTAACTGAAACAATCACATTTCGATACTGTAATGACAGATACTTTCAGAGAGAGAGAAAGAGAGAGAGAGAGAGAGAGAGAGATGTATATGTACACGTATATGCATAGATATATATATATAGATATAGATCTATATGCATACATGTATATGTATACACGTGTAGATGTATATATATATAGATGTACATGTAATATGTAAACATATATACATATATATACATGCATACAGATATCTATACATATATACACCCATCACACACAAATACATGCACACAAACACACACATTAGTCATTTGTTTTCTTATCCAAAACTACATCAAAAGTACTGAAAGGATCTTTATGAAATTTAGAAATTATATTCTATGTATAACGGCCATAACTCCCATGAAAATTCATATATTTTTGATGTTGATGAAATTTTAACCCGAACATAACAGATGAGCATTATTTGTAATTCAACGGTACAACAGTGTAAGATTACCCTTTCAGATATACTTACATTGTGATTTCTGCAATGTGGTGCATAAATTGTCAAGTAAATGAGATGCATCTTTGCCTCCACTGATTCACTTGCAAAGTGTTGAGTAAAATTATTTCATTGCAGACCTCCTTTGGGTCTTTTTATTATCACTACGACACATATAGTCCCCAGTTGGTAACATTGATTTCAAGGCCCTCCTAGATGAGAGACTGGCATTCCACTTAATGTCTATGTTCCATGCTGGCATAGATTGGAGAGTTATTAATGTAGAAATATGGTATTGTAGCTACTAACAGTTGAGGGTTGCGTAGTCTAGACAGCGTTTTTAGATTTCATTATTCTCTTTAACCCGAGCAAAGCCGGGTATTTCTGCTAGTATTATAATAATATAATAATAGTAACATCATTAGGAATGAGAACCCAGGTTCGAAATTTCCCCAAGACACCTGACGAAGGCTGGAGGGTATATCAGCCGAAACGTTGTGTTAACAACAAACAAGATGAGGACAAATATCCGTCAAATGTAAATAATGTAAATCCTTCCTATTGTTGACCACTCAGTTACAAAGTAGGAGAGAAACCTTTATTGTCAAACTGACAAATAGCTAGTCTAATTCCTAGCTAAATTAAGACAATTTGAATAAAGGGAACCAGCTAGTTTGACTACCTCAGTATACCAACACATTTGCTCTTTTCAACCTCATCATTTGCACACCATGTCTCCAGGTTCCAGAAGGCCAATGTCTCAGATTATCCTATTGTTTCTACTTGCTACTGCCCTACTGAACTCATTTCAAAATATCTTGCCAAACTCTTCTCACCATTGCTACCAGCTTTCTCACCCACATCTATGACACCAATCATACCTTCAGTCTCTTCAACTCCTCCTTCCCCTCACTGGTCACTCCCAGCTGCTTTTTTTTTATGGATGTTAAATCCCTTTACAGCATTATCTAAAACAGTGGCTCTCAAAGTGGGTGGTACTGCCCCATGGGGGCAGTGAAAAGATCCAGGGGTGCTTTGAAGAAAAATGAGGTGACCAAAATGGGTCAAAATTTGCTGCAGAAAATGGTCTTTGTCTGTGATGGTGAAGTGGTGGGAGGGGCACTAGGAATGTGGCCTTAGAACCAAGGGGTGACAGCCTGAAAAAGTTTGGGAACCACTGATCTAAAACAACACACTCCTAATCTTCACATTCTTCTTTGACCTTTGCACCATGTCTTTTTGCATCTCTGAGGGTCATAGCTCAACTGCTTAGGGAGCGAGTCAGCTTAGATGAGATGCAGTTTGGTTTTGTGCCTGGGAAAAGCACCACTGATGCTATATTTCTGGTAAGACAGCTTCAGGAGAAATACCTAGCCAACGATAAACCTCTGTTCCTGGCTTTCGTTGATATGGAGAAAGCCTTTGACAGGGTCCCCCGATCTCTCATCTGGTGGTCAATGAGGAAACTAGGGATAGAAGAATGGTTAGTGAGAGCTGTGCGAGCCATGTACAGAAACTCTGTCAGTAAGGTGAGGATTGGCAGAGAGTACAGTGAAGAATTCCAGGTGGAGGTAGGGGTCCACCAAGGTTCTGTCCTCAGCCCCCTCCTATTTATCATAGTTCTCCAGGCTATAACAGAGGAATTCAAGACAGGATGCCCCTGGGAGCTCCTCTATGCTGATGACCTTGCACTAATTGCTGAGTCACTATCACAATTAGAGGAGAAGTTTCAGGTATGGAAGCAAGGACTAGAATCAAAGGGCCTTAGAGTCAACCTAGCTAAAACCAAAGTCCTCATAAGTAGGAAGGCAGACAAAACACAAACCCCTTCAGGTAGATGGCCCTGCTCGATCTGTAGAAAAGGAGTGGGAAGTAACTCTATAAGATGCACCCAGTGCAAGCTATGGACACATAAGAGGTGCAGCAATATCAAAGGAAGGTTAACTAGGAAGTTAGTTTTTGTTTGCAGCAGATGTCCTGGAGCTATAAATACTGGAAATGTGCAGAAAACAACTTCTGCCACATTCCAGGGAGAAAAACTAGAAGTGGTTGATAGCATCCGTTATCTTGGTGACCAAATTAGCAGTGGGGGTGGGTGCGCTGAAAGCGTAGCTGCTAGAATTAGAATAGCCTGGGCAAAGTTCAGAGAGCTCTTACCTCTGCTGGCGACAAAGGGTCTCTCTCTCAGAGTAAAAGGCAGATTGTATGACGCATGTGTACGAACAGCCATGCTTCATGGCAGTGAAACATGGGCCGTGACTGCTGAGGACATGCGTAGGCTCGCAAGGAACGAAGCCAGTATGCTCCGATGGATGTGTAATGTCAGTGTGCATACTAGATAGAGTATCAGTACCTTGAGAGAAAAGTTGAACTTACGAAGCATCAGTTGTAGTGTGCAAGAGAGACGACTGCGCTGGTATGGTCATGTAGCGAGAATGGATGAGGATAGCTGTGTGAAAAAGTGCCACACCTTAACAGTTGAGAGATCCTGTGGAAGAGGTAGGCCCAGGAAGACCTGGGATGAGGTGGTAAGGCACGACCTTCGAACATTGGGCCTCACCGAAGCGATGACTTCTGACCGAGACCTTTGGAAATACACTGTGCGCGAGAAGACCCGGCAAGACAAGTGAGACCTAAATCTAAGGCCCAGCCAGCCCACTTATGCATACCTTCCTTCCTTCATTGGACACTCAATTCCACTTGTGAAGACCTGTTGAGGCAAGTGAAATCAAAATCGAGTTGCCAGCGCCCCCGGACTGGCTCATGTACGGGCGACACATGAAATCTTTCGAGCGGTATCGTTGCCAGTGCCCCTGGACTGGCTCATGTGCGGGCGACACATGAAATCTTTCGAGCGAGATCGTTGCCGGTGCCCCTGGGCCGGATTGCGGGTGATACATGAGGTTTTTTGAGCGAGGTCGTTGCCGGTGCCCCTAGACTGGCTCATGTGCGGGTGACACATGAGGCTTTTTCGAGCGAGATCATTGCCGGTGCCCCTGGACTGGCTCATGTGCAGGTGACACATGAAATTTTTTCGAGCAGGGTCGTTGGCAGTGCCCCTGGACTGGCTCATGTGCGAGCGACACATGAAATCTTTCAAGCGGGATCATTGCCAGTGCCCCTGGACTGGCTCATGTGCGGGCGACACATGAATCTTTCGAGCGGGATCGTTGCCAGTGCCCCTGGACTGGCTCATGTGCGGGCGACACATGATATCTTTCGTGCGGGATCGTTGCCAGTGCCCCTGGACTGGCTCATGTGCGGGCGACACATGAAATCTTTCGAACGGGATCGTTTGCCAGTGCCCCTAGACTGGCTCATGTGCGGGCGACACATGAAATCTTTCGAGCGGGATTGTTGCCAGTGCCCCTGGACTGGCTCGTGTGCGGGCGACACATGATATCTTTCGTGCGAGATCGTTGCCAGTGCCCCTGGACTGGCTCTTGTGCGGGTGACACATGAGGTTTTTTCGAGCGAGATCGCTGCCGGTGCCCCTAGACTGGCTCATGTGCAGGTGACACATGAAATCTTTCGAGCGGGATCGTTGCCAGTGCCCCTGGACTGGCTCATGTGCGGGCGACACATGATATCTTTCGAGCTGTTCGTTGCCAGTGCCCCTGGACTGGCTCTTGTGCGGGTGACACATGAAATGTTTCGAGCGGGATCGTTTGCCAGTGCCCCCCGGACTGGCTCGTGTACGGGCGACACATGAAATCTTTCAAGCGGGATCGTTGCCAGTGCCCCTGGACTGGCTCATGTGCGGGCGACACATGATATCTTTCGAGCGGGATCGTTTGCCAGTGCCCCCGGACTGGCTCGTGTGCGGGCGACACATGATATCTTTCGAGCGGGATTGTTTGCCAGTGCCCCCGGACTGGCTCATGTGCGGGCGACACATGAAATCTTTCGAGCGAGATCGTTGCCGGTGCCCCTGGGCCGGCTTGCGGGTGACACATGAGGTTTTTTGAGCGAGGTCGTTGCCGGTGCCCCCAGGCTGGCTCGTGTGCGGGCGACACATGGAGTCTTTCGAGCGGGATCGTTGCCAGTGCCACTGGACTGGCTCATGTGCGGGCGACACATGATATCTTTTGTGCGAAATCGTTGCCAGTGCCCCTGGACTGGCTCTTGTGCGGGTGACACATGATATCTTTCGAGCGAGTTCGTTGCCCGTGCCCCTGGACTGGCTCTTGTGCGGGTGACACATGAAATGTTTCGAGCGGGATCGTTTGCCAGTGCCCCCCGGACTGGCTCGTGTACGGGCGACACATGAAATCTTTCAAGCGGGATCGTTGCCAGTGCCCCTGGACTGGCTCATGTGCGGGCGACACATGATATCTTTCGAGCGGGATCGTTTGCCAGTGCCCCCGGACTGGCTCATGTGCGGGCGACACATGAATCTTTCGAGCGGGATCGTTTGCCAGTGCCCCCGGACTGGCTCATGTGCGGGCGACACATGAAATCTTTCGAGCGAGATCGTTGCCGGTGCCCCTGGGTCGGCTTGCGGGTGACACATGAGGTTTTTCGAGCGAGGTCGTTGCCGGTGCCCCCGGGCTGGCTCGTGTGCGGGCGACACATGGAGTCTTTCGAGCGGGATTGTTGCCAGTGCCCCTGGACTGGCTCTTGTGCGGGTGACACATGAGGCTTTTTCGAGCGGGATCGTTTGCCAGTGCCCCCCCCCCCCCCGGACTGGCTCATGTGCGGGCGACACATGAAACCTTTCGAGCGGGATCGTTGCCAGTGCCCCTGGACTGGCTCATGTGCGGGTGACACATGATATCTTTCGTGCAAGATCGTTGCCAGTGCCCATGGACTGGCTCTTGTGCGAGTGACACATGAGGTTTTTCGAGCGAGATCGTTGCCGGTGCCCCTGGACTGGCTCTTGTGCGGGTGGCACATAAAAGACACCATTTCGAGCGTGGCCGTTTTCGTGCGGGTGACATGTAAAAGCACCCACCACACTCACTGAGTGGTTGGCGTTAGGAAGGGCATCCAGCTGTAGAAACTCTGCCAAATTAGATTGGAGCCTGGTGTTGCCATCCGGTTTCACCAGTCCTCAGTCAAATCGTCCAACCCATGTTAGCATGGAAGGCGGACGTTAAACGATGATGATGTCTTTTACATACCAACAGACTCTCACACATAGATTGGTTTCTCTTCATTCTACCCAACACACATTAAATGTTAAGTACTCTTATACTTCATCACATTGAACTCATCCTTACACTCAACTCTTTCTCTTTTTCCAGAACATATTATCTGTAGTGTAGAGGTGCAATGGCCCAGTGGTTAGGGCAGCGGACTCGTGGTCATAGGATCGTGGTTTTGATTCCCAGACCGGGCGTTGTGAGTGTTTATTGAGCGAAAACACCTAAAGCTCCACGAGGCTCCGGCAGGGGATGGTGGCGAACCCTGCTGTACTCTTCCACCACAACTTTCTCTCACTCTTACTTCCTGTTTCTGCTGTACCTGTAATTCAAAGGGTCAGCCTTGTCACACTGTGTCACGCTGAATCTCCCCGAGAACTACGTTAAGGGTACACGTGTCTGTGGAGTGCTCAGCCACTTGCATGTTAATTTCACAAGCAGGCTGTTCCGTTGATCAGATCAACTGGAACCCTCAACATACATCATCTGCCAACATACATTATCTGTAGTTCACTGGAGTGGCTATGGGTACTAGGCTTTTCACCTCTAGCTGTACCATCCAGATTTTGGATATACTGAAGCCCAAATCTTCGCTTGTTTTAGAGGCCTCCACCCTCTAAAACAGTTATACAGCTGTTATATTGATTATTGTACCAACACTATCTCCATTTCTTTTAGCAACTTTTTCCACCCTACGTTAGAGTTCACATCTACCATCTCTAAAACATCTGTCAACTTTGATTTCAATTGATTTCCATTTCAATTAACCACACAAACCTTTTCGCCAACAGACTCTCACACATAAATTGGTTTCTCTTCATTCTACTCAATACACATCAAATGTTATCCCTCTCTAACAGTTCCTCCATCTCAGCTACATTTTCTTTTCTCCAATGTTGTTACTCTCAACCAGCTGTCCATGCAGACAGACATTCAACCTTAGCTACTAGCATCATTTCTGCCCTCCTGTCCCACCACAAACCACTTTTCTTCTTATTTCTCATCCAACTGAACTCTCCATGCACCATCTTGCACAACTGCTATTTTCTCCACAATATATGTGTGTGTGTCTGTGTGCATACATGTTGATGTTTCCATGTCTTTACATGAGATTAGCTGAACAAAAGATAGTGATGTCATATTTATATTACCTGTGGACAATATACACTTTTGAAATCAAGTGGGATAAAAAAAAATTACTTGAAAAACAGGAATGGCATCTAACCATAAAATATTGCCTTAAGTTAGTATCTATCTAACCCAGTGGTTCTTAACTGGGGTTCATATGACCCCTGAAGGTCCATGTAAGAAATTTTGGGGATCCATGCAACAAAATAGTAAATTGGAGATCCACAATAGTATTTTAAGGACCCCTAAAACAATTTTGCTTTAGATGTATGTATTGCAAGAAACAGCTAGGTTTCTTTCTCTATCATTTTACATAGTTCAACCTACATGAGTTAATGTGTGAAAAACAAAACAAATAGGAATTTCGATAGAAGTTTCTATAAAACTAGTTTTTAAATGTCAAGTGACTATTGAGGTCCATAGATAGAAAATGGTTGAGAACTCCTAACCAATACCAGCATGGAAAACTGAGCGAGATGGCTTTATGCCAGTTGATGAGAGGCACAGAAACTGATGTGTTGTTGTACAGGAGATACATGGCTACCCCAGTTGGCAAAAGGAGGAGAAATACAGAGAGAGAGAGAGAGAGAGAGAGGTGGTGGTGGTGGTGGTGGTGGAGATATGTTGGGGGTGTACCCTCAAGGTGTAGTGGTGGGATGGGGTGAACATAAGTGAAGTATTACAGAGGCAACAGGGTGAGTGGGCTGAAAGTTCACAAGAGTGAGAAAGTAAAGTGGGAGATGCAGGAAAGAGGAAGAGGAATGCAGTGATGGGAACTCAATTCCATTCCATTATTGAATACAGACACATTTTTCTTCTTCTCTACAAGTAGAGCATAACAAAAGACAAATTGTCTGCAACATTGTTTCTTTCTTTTCTACACAGCATAATATATTGACTTTGTTGTTGTTTAATTTTTGTTCTCAGTATTCTTCTGTCTATCAACACTGTGAAACCTGTATAGCAGGTTTATACTCAAGTCTTAGCAAGGTTTTTCAATTCCATGTTCATTCTATCATTTCATTGTTATAGTAACAATATAGTTGCTCCATAACTCATTTAAAGTGCTGATCTCTAACTCTGGAGGCAACCTGTGGTAGAGGTAGACCCAGGAAGACAATGACTAGTGATCAAGACCTTTGGTGATATGCTCTGTTTAAGAGGACTCATCAAGCCAAGTGCACCTGTGCTGGTGGCATGTAAAAATCAACCTTTGAACATTGGGCCTCACGGAGGCAACGTGACTGAGTTCCTTTCAAGCGTTGGGCCTCATGGAGGCAAAGTGGTTGAGTTCCTTTCAAGTGTTGGGCCTCATACAGCCTTCCCCCATATAAATATATGGTTGGCGTTAGGAAGGGCGTCCAGCCATAGAAATCATGCCAAAGCAGACATGGAGCCTGGCCAGCTCCTGTCAAACCGGCGAACCCGTGTTAGCATGGAAAATAGATGTTAAATGATGATGATATATACATACACCATGGGCTTCTTTCAGTTTCTGTCTTTTAAATCCATTCCCAAGGCTTTGGTTGATCTGGGACTATAATAGAAGACACTTGCCCAAGATGCTGTGCAGTGGGACTGAACCTAAGATCACATGGCTGGGAAGCAAGTACCTTAACCATACAGCCACATCTAAAATAATCTTGAAAACAATGTTAGAATGATAAAACATAAAAGTGATGACAACAAAATATTTGTAACACTATTTTGCCTAAAGAAAAAAAAATAGCAAATCAGTTGATGTATTATTTACTAATCACTGAAGTTAAAAATTTAATGCATGTTTTATTTATGTTTTTTATCTACAGTTATATTTGGAGAAGATGTAGCCTTTGGAGGAGTTTTCCGATGTACTGTAGGCTTAAAAGATAAATTTGGTAATGTTTAACATCTTATTATTTCTTCTTTTATGAGTTAAAATCCTGCTTTGGTTGTCTTTACCTTTTATCCTTTCAAAGTTAATAAGATGTGTACTGGTCAGTTACTGGGTTCACTTTAATCAACTTTTACGTTTCTTTTTCTTTTAATATTTGTTTATTTATATATATGTCTCAACAGTCACTTCTTAATAACTACTTTTGAAATAATGACAAACTTCTATTTCGAAATTGTACTGCCGAGTAATTGATTTGATCTGTGAAATTAAACCAATTACATCATGGAAGACGTAAATTTAGACATTCAAAAAACACAAAAACTGTTAACTTCATTTGATCGTTTATTATTTGGTGTTAAAATGTCTGTTGCATTATCTGCAATTTGGTCACTGATATAGTTCTACTGAAACTCATTGTTTTTTGAATGGCTAAAATGTGTCTGAAACAAGTAAAAATACTGATATTAAATTCACAAATCTCTTCTGGAAGGTTTGAAAATGTAACCAATAAGAAAAAAATAAACTTATAGATTTTAGAGTTAAATTGTTTCATAATTCACCAAAAACAAATCAATTTCTGTGTCTTTTCAAAGTTTATACATTTCTATTTTATTTAGGTAAAGATCGGGTCTTTAACACTCCCCTCAGTGAGCAAGGAATAGTAGCATTTGGAATTGGTATTGCAACAACAGGTGCAACTGCTATCGCTGAAATTCAATTTGCTGATTATATTTTTCCTGCATTTGACCAAGTCAGTTCTTCAGATTTTGTTTACTAAAAATTGCTCCCATTGAATGGCATATTGCTAATATTTTAAATTCCAGTGCTTTTCATTATCATATCTTATCCCAGTTTTTAATATAGCATCATTTGAACATGTCTGCAATATAGCATCTTTCAACACATCTCAACGATGTGTACAAATATTATTAAACCCTATAATCCCTAAGACTTATTTTGCAATTTAGTTTTTCCAAGGTTATCCTACAATCTAGGCTTAAAAGAGTTAAGCTTTGTTCTAAAAATAATTGTAGGGTTTATAATACATGTGTATGTGTGTGTGTGTGTATATATATATATATATATATATATATATATATATATACACACATACATACACATATAGACATATGTACATATACACATGTAGGTTCACGATCCAATGTAAGTTATAGATCCAACATAGGGATAGTTGCAGGTATGGCCTTAATATAAAAGAAGAACACAAGTAGATTTTAAAGGTTCATAACAACTGTTTCAATAGCATTTCTTTTATTGATGAATAGATCAATTACATCATGAAAAATTCCACTTCCATCAGGTTGAGTTTAAAGTTAGGCAGGAGATTCCAATCAACTTTGCTAAACATGTCTAGCAAAGCAAGTTGCTCGGAATCTTCTCTGGTAAGAAAGACAAAATTGGGCAGCAGTGTTAAACCCCCTCCTACACCAAAAGCCAACCACTTAAGAATAGCCATGGAAAAAGTGATTACACAGGTGGTGCTCCAGCATGGCTGCAGCTTTTAAGGTGAGATGCACAAAAGAATATATATATGTGTATAACTGGCTCTCTGTCGGTTACGACAACAAGGGTTCCGGTTGATCCAATCAATAGAACAACCTGCTCATGAAATGAAAGTGCAAGTGGCTGAGCACTCCACAGTCACATATCTCTAACATAGTTCTCAGGTAGATTCAGCATGACAGTGTGACAAGGCTGACCCTTTGAAATACAGGTACAACTCAGTTTTGCAAGCTGAGTGGGCTGAAGTGATGTAAAATTAAGTGTCTTGCTCTAGAACATAACGTGTAGTCCCATTATAAGTTATATTTGAAAATAAATTGAGTGATCCCTGCTAGACTGCCTTTTACCTTAGGTCTGATTAATCATATAGCAAAACAGTAGTGTCTGAGAAACTTATGTTGTTCTACATAGGCAAATAGTAATATTAGTTTAAACAGTAAAATAAATTTTATGCCCCTGGGGGAGAATTCTTTGTTACATAGTTAACCTTGGGTTAAACAATACAATAGTGTAGTTTGTTGGGGGTTTTTTCTATTACATTATATTCTACTTTCTAATATTTTCACTTTCATTGTGGTATACCAAAAGAATTATAACTTTTTTCTTTGATGTTATTACTATTGCTATTAATGCAACTCAAAAGCAAAAAAAATATATTGTTCTTCCCATTTCAGATTGTGAATGAAGCTGCAAAATTCCGATATCGTACTGGTAATCTATTTAACATTGGTGGTCTTACCATTCGTACACCTTCGGGTGCAGTAGGACATGGTGCCTTATACCATTCACAGAGCCCTGAAGCACTTTTTGCCCATGTCCCTGGACTAAAGGTAACTATTATAATTAATTCAATAAGATCAATTGCAATCAAAAAAGAAAATTGACTATACAATTCTAGAAGCTCCTTGTCTACAGAATTTTCTGAAAGTTTTACTCGTATTTACATTTTTCTTGGAAATACACAAAATCAAAAAGAAAATATCTCTGGTGGTGGTGTATTGAAACTTCAGACACACATGTGCCAACTTCATGACATACAGCATGTACCATCAAGATACTTTGAAAGAATTTGTATTACAGGTATGTTTGTGGGAGAGAAAAGAGTTTTATATACACCAAACCCTGCTATGTAAAGTTATTAAGCAAATTCTGCATATTTCATATTACATGATATAAACTCTGCATAACATAAACAATTTTTTAATGCATTAGAAGAGGAAGAACAGTGTCAATGAAATTTTACAAGGCCTTTGAAACTAGTTGTTGTAGGGGAAAAGATTATGACACTTGGGTTACTATATTGGGAAGTGGAACATAAGAAATATTAAGTTGGACCAGGGAGCTAGTCTGGACGGTCCTAAAGCAGGTAACCAACAAGGTCTTCTACCCAGTTGGATATGTGAATGCTTAATTGAAAAATAAGTGTTGTTCACATAATCAAATGTGCAACTTTCTAGTCTGGTTCAGTTGTTATCATGACGCCTGTATTTTGTATCTTAAGATTCTTGCTTACAAATGGATATTTATATTATATAATGAAACTTATAAATCAGATATGATACCCAGACCCAACTAGATGAGCAGAATGACCCATCCAACACATAGCAACCAGATAGACAGATGTGGATGGACATGGACAGACAATTCTGAAAATATTTGAATGAAGTGAGGAAACAAGGAACAATATCAGGAGAGATGTTAAGCATTAGGTATAGTTGTTGGCACTCCGTCGCTTACGACGTCGAGGGTTCGAGTTGATCCGATCAACGGAACAGCCTGCTCGTGAAATTAACGTGCAAGTGGCTGAGCACTCCACAGACACGTGTACCCGTAACGTAGTTCTCGGGGAGATTCAGCGTGACACAGTGTGACAAGGCTGACCCTTTGAATTACAGGCACAACAGAAACAGGAAGTAAGGAGTGAGAGAAAGTTGTGGTGGAAGGGTACAGCAGGGTTCGCCACCATCCCCTGCCAGAGCCTCGTGGAGCTTTAGGTGTTTTCGCTCAATAAACACACACAACGCCCGGTCTGGGAATCGAAACCGCAATCCTATGACCGCAAATCTGCTGCCCTAACCACGGCCATTGCGCCTCCACATTACGTATAGTATATCAGAAAAAAAAAAAAAAATTGAAAGTAAGAGTTTGCTAGTGTTCAGCAATGAGAGGGCCAGAGACCTGAGGTGTTCCAGATTGCAAAGCAGTGTGTCAGTGTAAAACAAGATATTGTAGGGTAAAAGTATATACAAAATGATAGTAATGAGGCTGTCTTTGCTGACACCAAGATGTTTGAAAATTTTACTTCAAGAAGCCATTGACTGAGGATAATATATGATAGAAAGAAGATTTATTCTAAGTAAAACTAACAGAAGGATCAGCTATTAAAGTTGACAGCTATATGATTGGAAGCATGATTAAAGGTATGAAGGCAGAGAAAGTAGCTGTAGCATGAGGGATAGTGAACAAATGAGCTGAGAAAAAACGGGGTGTAAAAGAAAGCAGATGTAGTGAGCCAGAAAAGAGCCTGTGTTGATGCCTGTAAGAGATGAGTTAGGTAAAGAAGTGCCAAGTGATCTAACTGTGGAAAAGGAAGACATAAAGTAATAGTGATCGTTGATCTCACAAGACTGAACTTCTTGAAGGAAATGACAAAGGACTCGCACAATGGCAAGATGCTTTGATACAAAATAACCTATTCAATTCATGATGGCAAAATAGACATAAAAATGATGAATTTTTTTTTTTTTCAGGTTGTTATCCCACGTGGCCCAATTCAAGCAAAAGGTCTTCTTTTAAGCTGTATCAAAGACAGAAACCCTTGTATATTTTTTGAACCTAAAATTCTTTATCGGTCATCGGTAGAAGAGGTTCCTGTCGGTTCCTTTGAAATACCATTGTCTAAAGCTGAAGTAATTGTGGAAGGTAAATCTCAAATTTTATTTAAATCTACCTGCTCCATTATTTCCTTGATCTCAGTCATTTGTTCATTTTATGTTCATTTTTCCATGTTAGCATGGATTAGACATGTATTGAGACATTGTTTTACAGTTAGATGCCTTTCCTGTTTCTAATTCTGATGTGTTTTTCAAGTGAGGGATTTTTAAAAATTCCACTTGTTCTCAAAAGCACAAAGGTGGAGAACAATTTATTAACAGAATATCAACATAATTTCATTGTTTTGTGTTCAACACTTCCATGCAAGAATGTAAATATTCAAACACATGCATGTACACACATATATGTATCAGCATAGTGAAGGTACATGGCTCAGTGGGTAGAACGTTGGACTCACAATCATGAGATAGTGAGTTCAGTTCCTGGACTGGGACGTGTTGTGTTCTTGAGCAAAACACTTTATTTTTACCTTGCTCCAGTTCACTCAACTGTAAAAATGAGTTGGGATGTCACTGGTACCAAGCTGTATTGGCCTTTGCCTTTCCCTTGGATAACATCAATGGTGTGGAGAGGGGAGGCTGGTGTGCATGGGCAACTGCTGGTCTTCCATAAACAGCCTTGCCCAAATTTGTGCCTTGGAGGGTAACTTTCTAGGTGCAATCCCATGATCATTCATGACTGAAGGGGATCTTTACCCCTGACCCTTTATATATGTGTGTGTGTATGTGTATCCATGTATATATATATATACATACATACATACATATATATATATATATATATATATATATATATATATATCATCAACATCATCATTTAATGTCTGTTTTCCATGCTGGCATGGATTGGATGATTTGATAGGACATGGTGAGCTGCAAGGCTGTGTTGAGCTCCAGATCAGCTTTGGCATGGTTTCTATGGACGGAGGCCTCCAACCACTTTACAAACCAAAAATAAAAACTGATCTAACAAACCATGGAATTTTGCGGAAGAATAACAGTCATTCTTCTATCATCTAAATTGGTGGCTGTTTTAATTATATTCATTTTATTAATTCTCCCTATATCTTTCTTATCATTGTGAGAAAATTACATTTGTTTTTTAGTATTATTTTGTTCAACTATCTTAAAGTTTTTCAAAACAATTGGTGAAAGATTTATGTTACTGAATACAGAGAGACATATCAACAAACGCATACACACATACATCTGGTGTCTTTGTATTGTCTAATTGTTATTACTTTCTTAGGTTCTGATGTAACACTTATTGGTTGGGGAACTCAGGTACATGTCCTACGAGAAGTTGCTACTATGGCAGAAGACCGTTTGAATGTTGGCTGTGATGTGATAGATCTGCGAACGATTTTACCCTGGGACACCGAAACAGTTATCAATGTAAGTTTCCATGGAAATTCTTTTGATATATTTCAAATTCTTTTAAATATTGCTAGTATTAATGATGATGGTCCGAGGTTGTGTAAATTAGTGATTGTATGTTGTTTAATCCAATGGTTATCCCTGATCAAACATACTTTAATCAAAAGGTTTTCAAGCTGTGACCATCCAATCTTATTTGAAGGTATAGTGTATTCAGGACTACATTATTCAATGGATATTTTTTTATTTTTTAAAATGGTAATATATGATTGGAAAGATTTTTATCTACTTTTCTATGTAAGTCAAATAATTGCATAAAGCTTTGTACATTGGCTCACAGTCCTTCAGTGGTGATAAATATAAGTGTTGATGTTAAAGAGGTGATACTGACAAAAGTTGTATTAGTACCTATTAAAAATATCAGGTTGGTGCAAAAGTAATGTCCAATTTAAAGATCTAAGGTAAAAATGAATAAGCCAATGACTATGGGAATATTTATTCATTAACATACTCTCCAATGCTTTAAATTACCTCATTCCATCTTTCAACAACCTTATAAATGCCTCGTGTAAAAAAGGCTGTAAGGTTTAGAACCAAAATATGAATCCAACTCAATCTCTTTATTGTGGCTTGTGTAGGAAATAACACCAAATATCCTCAGATTGAACAGCAGACCAGAATACAGGGGTTAGGAGGCCATGTTAAACTGGGTGACAAATCAACCCTTCCACCCAGGAATTCATCATCATCATCATATTTTAATGTCCATTGTCCATACTGGCATGGGTTGGGTGGTTTGATCAGGGCTGGTAGGCTGATGGGCTGTGCCAGACTCCAGTCTGATTTGGCAAGGTTTCTACAGCTGGGTGTCCTTCCTAACATCAACCACTCCAAGAGTGTAATGGGTGCTTTTATGTGCCATCAGCACAGGTGCCAGTTGTGTGACTTCAGTATCTGGCATGACTATGATTTTGCTTGGCTTGATGAGTCTTCTTCTCAAGCACAGCATATTGCCAAAGATCTCGGTCATTTGTCATTGTCTCCATGAGGCCCAACACTCGGAAGGTGCTTTTTATGTGCCAGAAGCACGGGTACCTGTTATGTGACACTGGCATTGGCTACATTGCCTCTGTGAGGCCCAACGCTTCACAGGTGCTTTTTACATGCCACTGGCATCATCAAATCACTTAGTCTCTTCATCTGGCTTCTTTACAGTGAATTGATTACAGAGAAGTTGATTTAAGGAACATAAGTTTGTTATTTTGAGTAGATACTAAGAGCAAAAGAGGGAGCACTGAACTATAAAGATAGTGTAATTGATGTAGTTAAGGTAAGCAAGATAATTATGTCGTTCAACTCCAGGTTAGCCTTGATTCAAACAGGCCTTTGATCAATGGCATTCTGGTCACGACTGTCTTTACTTTTGTATATTTATGACTGTGTTGTCCATTTTTCAAAACAGCAGGGTGTGGTTTTGGTGGTGGTGGTGGTGGGGGGTTTGGCTGCTGTTTCTAGCAAACCAAGCAACCACATTACTTTGCCAGATACGTAGAAAGATATTAAGTAGGAACTTGATACTGTGCACTCAATAAACACATTGGGTAGACAACAGACGCAGCCTGACATACAGAGTTCAGATATAACTAGACAAACATGAATAGCAGCAGTAAATGTTCTGTTGAAATGAGGTGCATTAACTGCTTCTCAGATGAAGTTGATAATTTCTGCATTAAATAGTTGATAGTTTCTGTTACTAGTAATTAGTAGTGCTGGTGGTTGCAGTGAAAACATAGATACTTAGGTAGTAAATTGTTGATGTTGTTGGCATCAAATGAGTTTATTTCTCTTTGCAAAAAGTTGACAGCATGAGTCAGTGAGTTATGATTATTAAATGCAAAAGATCTATTGAATCTAAAGAGAAATGATTTGAAGATGTAGCACTGTGTATGTGAAATTAACTGTCTTGCTTGAGATGCAGAGCACAAGTAAACTAAGAGGCTACATTAGTATTAAAGGTATCACCAATAAAATGTTTAAATCATACTCAATTTTTTTCTTCTTTTTTAGTCAGTACGAAAGACTGGTCGGGCATTGGTTGCCCATGAAGCCCCTATTACAGGAGGATTTGGTGCTGAAATTGCATCTACTATTCAGGTATGGAAATATTTTTTTGAAGCTGTCAACAATAAGTTTTATAGTTTTATTCTATATGTCAAAATTGTGAATACTTAAGTTTATCTTATCGAGAAATATCGAACACTAATAAATTAAAAATGGGAAAAATTTGAAAAGATATATATTTATAATGATGACATAGGTGTAGGAGTGGCTGTGTGGTAAATAGCTTGCTTACCAACCACATGGTTCCAGATTCAGTCTCGCTGCATGGCACCTTGGGCAAGTGTCTTCTACTATACTCAGGTCGACCAAAGTCTTATGAGTGGATAAACTGAAAGAAGCCCATCGTATGTATGTGTGTGTGTCTGTCTCCCCCCCCCACCATTGCATAACTGATGTTGGAATGTTTACATCCCCATAACTTAGTGGTTTGGCAAAAGAGACTGATAGAATAAGTATTAGGCTTACAAAGAACAAGTCCTGGGGTCGATTTGTTCAACTAAAGATGGTGCTCCAGTATGACTACAATCAAATGACTGAAACAAATAAAAGAATATAGTAATAATAATAACAATAATGATAATTGTTTGAAATTTTGTTACAAGGCCAGCAATTGTAGGGGAAGGAGGTTATTTTATCAACTCTGAAAGGATGAAAGGCAAAGCCAACCTCATCAGTATTTGAGCTCAGAATGTAAAGAGCCATGCGTAATAATGAAATTCACATGGAAATCGTTTTAATGAATAATCTTAATACACAGATAAATTTTCACACTTGCTATTTATCTATATATATATATATATATATATACACGGTGGTGCATCAGCATGGCCGCAGCTCTGAGCTGAAACTTTGAAATGAAATATATCATCATCATCGTCCGCTTTCCATGCTAGCAAGGGTTGGACGATTTGACTGAGGACTGGTGAAACCAGATGGTTACACCAGGCTCCAATCTGATTTGGCAGAGTTTCTACAGCTGGATGCCCTTCCTAACGCCAACCACTCAGAGAGTGTAGTGGGTGCTTTTACGTGTCACCCGCATGAAGGTCAGTCAGGCGGTACTGGCAACGGCCATGCTCAAAATGGTGTATTTTATGTGCCACCCGCACAAGAGCCAGTCCAGGGGCACTGGCAACGATCTCGCTCGAAAATCCTTACACATGTCACGGGCACAAGTGCCAGAAAGGCGACGCTGGGTACAGGTGCCATCCCGATTTCGCTTTTTTATATATATTTATTCTGTAAACTTAGGAATCTAACATATTTTTCTTCTTATCCACATTGTATCATTGCAGTCCGAATGCTTCCTCCACTTAGAAGCTCCTGTAAAACGTGTCTGTGGCTATGACACCCCATTTTCACATACTCACGAACCTTTCTACTTACCTGACAAATGGAGATGTTTTGAAGGTGTTAAACAATTGATTAACTTTTGATTGGATTGTAGTAATTATTTTTTTATTAAAATATATAGATACTCCAAGTCACTTGACTGAAATTATTGTACAGTTTTTAAGGGCAGCTCTATTTACTGTTGAAAAAGCACACTAAAGAATGTATGGGTTTGAATAAATAAAGGTAATTTCTAAAATGATAATTTTTTTTTACTAATTACAGCTTGTGAGTTACAATGGTGCTGTGGCTATTTTTTTTATTTTAACCATGAAAGTTTTTCTGTGGAGCCTTAAATTCATTGTTATTATCCATATTATCAAACATGGTTGTTAAGTTTGTTTACTTTCAGGTCAGCCCTCAACGAGCAGATATAAATCATTTATTCTATCAAGATCAGCTCTTTTCTTTTTTCTAGGTAGTGAAATACATAACTGTTGTGTCAACGCCCCCAAGCGAAGAAGTAGGATCGCCCAAGACATATAAATAGAGGTAGTCTAGCCATAGTAGAGGAGTTGGGTAGCAGTCGTGTAGAGATCATCCGAAGGTGCTAGATAGCAGTAGCTTGAGACATAACACCTACTGTATTAGTTTTTTTAAAAAGTGGGAAGTAATTTGAGGGAAATCTGACACTATTTCTACAACGTTGATTGATTATGTAAAGAATCTCATTGACTTGTTGCTAAATGAAGTAGACATTTTTTGTACTCTCCCTGGAAAAGGATTCTGGTTGAAACTTTAGAGTGTTCCTTTTCTTCAGAGTAAAATAATTTCTTCTACTTTGCAAACTTTATATACTTCATACTTGCTGTTGCAGATCATCCCTAGTTTCATTGGGTTCAACTGTTTCACTTTGAATTAATCAGAGCTGGAGATGTTTGTAGTGAACATCATTTGCCAGAAAGAGTGAGAGTTCAGCAAGTTGTTACTATTATTGATAAAGTATTTCTCTCTCCATGTCAAAGGCAAACTATATTAAACTTATGTAAAGAGTGTGATATTGTACAGTCAAGACATGAGTATTCAATGTGGATGATCTACATAGGCTAGAGAAGTACAAGTGGGGTATGACTGCAGTGTTATACTCCCATTGTGTTTTAGGTTGTTGCTGTTTAGCTCCAAGTTATCCTTAATTGATCAGACCTCTAATCAGTGTTCAACTCGGGTCTGTTCAAATTTTCTTTGTCTCATCATTATCATCATCATCATTTGACATCCACCTTCCATGCTGGCACGGGTAGGATGGTTTAACAAGAGCCAGCCAGGCAGAAGCCTACACCAGACTTCTGTGACTATTTTGGCAGGATTAGTCATTTTACTTTAGTCATTTTGACCCCAGTTTTAAAGGAGAAAGGTAGTGTTTTTTTGTGATTCGTGGAGATTTGCTGTTGAAGTTTGTTATCACGTGAGGTTGTTATTTGCTGCTGTTGTGTTTTGCTGTTCTTTTTTCTCCATTGTGGGTGAAAAGAGAAGTGTAGTTCCTCTGGTATGAAGAGCTATGCAAAAACTGCTGTGGCAAGAACAGCCATGCCATTGGAGGCTAAACAGATAAACATTGACATGGAAGAAATATTGAAGAGCGAAGAACTGATAAAAAAAGAGGGAGATACCATTAAGTTGATCCCTCCGCAAAATATTGTAAAAGATAAAAGTTTGAAGATGGTGGTGTATCGAACACAAGCGGTCGCCACCAACAAGATAGAGAGAGTGATGGAGGAAGAAATAGAATGTTTGAGTAAGATTGTAAAGAAGACAACGTACATTGGCAGAGGAAGAAGGTTCGGCACAGTGGAGGTGAGGCTTCCTACAAAGGAAGAGGCAGCCTCACATTCCACCACCATTCTGAGGACAGAGAAGGTGGCACAGTGTCTGGATCAGGATACCAAGGGTACCACCCGAAATTAAAACTGAGTGGTTGGTTGCAGCTATTCTGGCTGCAACTGAAGATGACCCAGAATTGGGACCGGCTGGAAAGAAGAAAAAGCTGAACTGGTGGGGATTCGGAGTTGAAATGTGGCTATTTGCCACATTTGAAGATATAGAATGTAACCCCTATCAGATTGAGGTTGAGGAGGAGAAAACATTAAATGTGGTGGAGGGACAGACTGAACTGCTATATATGTGGTGTGAGGGGTCACACGAAGACTCAGTGCCCCTTGTTTGAGTACACGCATAGGGAGATGGAGGAGAAATTACATACAAGATAAGATAAAAATGAGGAGGATTCTACCCAGGAAGTTAAAGAGAAGGAAAGGAGTGAGGTGAAAGAAACAAAAGAGGGGAGTGACGGATTTGTCAGCCCCCCAAAAAAGGAAGAGAACGATGTCAAGGGAGAATTCAGCAGAACCAAAGAATGGTAAGGAAAGACTGGAAGCTAAAAATAAGAAAGAAAGAGAGGAAAAAAACAATAGAACAATGTTCTATGCATGTACTTCTAACTTTCGTTGCTGTATTCCTTTCCTTGACTTATGGCTTCTTCTGTCCTCATTTTCAAGGAGTTGTAGTGCACCTGAGCACTGTGTACAATAAGCTCATTATTATTTCAAATTTCTGCAGTCTACTCAGCTGAAAATGAATGCAGCCCCCTTTCTCTCTCTTTCCAGATATCACATACTCCATAATCTACTTGATCTGGTGTAGAAGGACTAAGAAAACGTTTAAGTCTGCTTGCAATGGCATGGATACCTAAAATAATGAAAGCATGTACCATGCTATCAAGTCATTACTCACTCTCAAATGCTGATCATGGTTTATTTTTATCATTGAAAAATGGTTATAAAACAATGGTAACAAAAATAAAATATTTATTGTTGATGAACAAATAGATGTATACACATAAATTATTGAATGTCATGATTCATTTGTACAATTACATGTACAAAGTCATACAATTGCATAAAATCTACAGATATGATGTTTAAGCCCTTGCAACACGGAGATTTGTCTGCAACCCACTTTGTAATGGCAGATGTTGCTTTCTCAGCCAATGTAGTTTTCAAGCTACCGTCAAGATGTTGAAGAACAGTAGTTACTGTTGGTGTTAGAGTACCTTGCCAGTTGAAAAAACAATCACTTGGACGTCCTTTATGGTATTCCTCCTCAAATGCACTGATCAGTTTTGGAAGTTGATCAGTGTTTGCCCAGAGGTGTTGTACAGCATTTCCAGGCCAGAATATTGGTTGTTGAGTAGCAAGATTATGATGATAGCAGATAACTACCTGAAGATTGACCTCCCAGGCAACATTAAGTGTCAAGTTAGCAGCTCCAATAAATGGACACATTTTCTTTCCAAATATATCAGACAACATTGAAAGCAGCCTTTTGTGATTTTCTGGATTTACATTATAAAAATGGTTAAAATCCAGAATTACCAGCTCTTTCTGATGTTTCTCCAAGAATGAATTGATCTCTTGCATACAGCAATCTATTTTTGGTCCATATATGCCATGAACAAACTGAAAATCATTGCAAGAATCATTGTAAGCTACCCTCAGATCAAAATAGCGGATCCCTTTTTCAAGTTGCTCACCTAAGTCCAGATTCTGTGTAGTAGACCATCTCATAATTACTTTATCTGCAGCTTTTCCAAACAATTTCTCAGCTAATCTAATTAGTTCAGTGCAATCAGGAGCAATTTCTCCTTCTTTTAACTTAGAACTAAATGAGTCATGAGAACCTGCAAAAGATAAACACAAACATCATCAGTGTTATTCTTGGGAACATTTTGTAGATTTACTATTGCATGATACAAGACACATTCTAATCCTGTACATGGAACAACTACAGAATTTTCAACAAAGAATATGCTACCAGGTGTTCAGAATGTCTCACCACAGTAAGTATTTAATGGTTTTCGGGCGATTCTTGTACACTGATCCTTTACTTGCTCCTCAGAAAAAAAAAAAGTCTTGCAGTGTTAAATCAGGTGATCTTTGTGGCCAAAGTCCCTTCAAAATAATCTGTTCACTGAAAAACTCTTGGTAATGCACAAGATGAAAAAAAATTGACTGCGGAGAGACTTTTTGAACACCCTGTAGATTAGGCTCGTCTTAGTCTCTCCAGGCCCAGTAGAAGGCTCAGCAGATTACATTAACAAAATTTAAGGTAATGAGCCAAGAAATTCTAATTAGAATTACATCCATTGTGAAGAAAAAAGCTTTCTCAATGATTGATTTTTATCTAAAAAAGCAGGAGAGACAAAAGCTGGAATAAATTGATTAAAAATATAATGCAGTAGGGAGAGAGTTCACTTTTGGAAGTGCAGTTACTTGATATTGTAATCGTTTTAGAGTAAAAGAAACAAACAGGTTTAACATTGTTAATGCACACAGTACAAGATAAAGAATGTATCTGTGCATTAGTACATAATATAGGATATAATTTATTAAAGAGGGGGAATGCTTTAAGACTGTAGCGTGCACTCAAGTGAAATTCCTCTCTCCCCTTTATTATATATACGTGTGCTCGAACGTAGCAGGTAACAGCTAGCCTTTGGCTGCTATTTGGACCCCATTGTGTCCACTACTCTGATTGGTTGGTATTGGCACAAGTTGTCTCTTACTCTATCATGCCAATTTGCAGCATATAACCAATCAGAGCCTCTAAATAAAATCACATGAGACAGCCTGTTCTCAACCCAGTTTGAGCCTACAGCTTCTTATAAAAACCCAGCTTCTCCTTGTCTTAGGTTTCAGACCTTTTAAGGTCTAGCCACTGACCACACAAGACACATCCAGTTCCAGCAATGACACCACAGCTGCCACACAATGACTTACCAACTTCAACCAACAGCATTACAGTGATCTCTTTCTTCATCTCCACTATCATCTTAACGTTGTCAACACCATTTCTATGTACACAACTCAACAAGCAGCTTGCCCAGGTTCCAACACTTCATTGTTTGTGAATTACTTCACCATAGATCAACAGTGAATATACAACCTACGAGGACTCATGTACCAAGTGACCCAGGCAGCAGTATCACAGCCACAACTTCTTGTACAACATGTACTGCAACTGGCTCAGCATCATGGCCACAACTTCTTGATACAGTTTTTCAATTACCATGTACAGTTGACTATGAACTGGTATTTCTCATTCTTGTGTCTACGAACATTTGTCTAACTTCTCAATATAGACTCTTTTAGTCTTCTTCATAGTTATTCTTATATGTACTTAACGCACACGCATACATCCATGTCTATACACACATACACTTTGTTTTCATGATGACCTGTCTATTATTCTGTATACATGACACACAGACAGACACATGTTAATAAAACATTCTACTCGGGTGTCCCTTTTTCCCTCTGGCACATATATGTATTCTTTTTATATTTACTGTAAGGGCTGTGTGATGTACCTGAGACCCATTCTCATTATCTCACATAACACAGTCCTTACAAATTAGTGACCCCCACATGAATTTATTTAGAGGCTCTGATTGATTGGTTACATGTTGCAAATTGGTGTGACAGAGTAAGAGACAAATTGCGCCAATACCAACAAATCAGAGTAGTGGACACAATGGGGTCCAAACACTGGCCAAAGGCAAACTGTTACCTGCTACATTCGAGTGCATGTATATATAATAAAGGGGAGTGAGGAATTTCACTCAAGTGTATACCACAGATAGCTCCTCACCAGTCATTTTGTGGGAAACAAAATAGACAATAAAAGGAAGATATTTCTGTAGGGAAGAGGTAAAATTAGAAAGAACGGTCGGTCATTAAAGTAAAATGAAAGCTGGCACTGAACTATGGAAAGGAATGTGTGTTCTAAGTCGGGTCACGAATTTGTTAAGACCGAGCGATGCAAGGTGGCGAGAATTAGTCTTTAGTACAAGACCTACCATATTTGGTTATGTATAAGCCATGCTTACTTTTATGTTTAAATGTATTCAAAAATTGTCTTGTGTCTAATACAGCTGTATTACAGATGGGAGACCAAGTGCCATTGGCGAGGGAGCCAGATCAGCAAAAGTCCACTCAGTATAATAATTACTCACTAGCTGGACCCATGAAAAATTCACGGAAAACATAAAAAATGTAAGCATCTGTAAACAGTGTACTGGTGCCATGAGAAATGTTTGCATATTATGACCATCTGTCTTTACGTTCTAAGTTCAAATTCTGCTGAGGTCGACTCTGCCTTTCGTCTTTTCGGGGTCGATAAATTAAGTACCAGTTGTGTACTGGGGTCAATTTAATCAACTGGCCTCCGCCCCACAAAAGTTTCAGCCTTGGACAGAAATTGTCCTTTCCTCATCTTGTATGAAACAGTATATATTAAAAGCTCATCAGGCTGGTGGTGCATGAGAACATTTGCTACGTTTCATACAAGACGAGGAAAGGACAATTTCTGTCCAAGGCTATGCAGGAAAAGCGACTTAAGCACATCAAGAAGCTGATCAACAAGTTGAAACACCTGCTGGATCTAGATGTGCTGTTGTTCTTCAAGAAGAAGAATTTCTGCCAAGACCAGAAGATCAACTCTCAGAACAACAGGTGGCTTGCTGCCTCACCAGAGACATGCAGGCGAAACTTCCAGTGACAATCATGGTCTTTGATGTCATCAGCAGTGATGGTGACATCATGCCACCCCATTTCTTCCTTGTGAGTCTCAAGCTGAACAACGATGGCTACATCCATCTGAGTGAGGTGGTGAAGCCCTGGATTGACCAGGTAGCTACAGGGAGGCTGTACGTGTGGCGGAAAGACTGTGCCCTGCCACAGTCAGAAAACCCAGACCTGACTGTCAAAGAATTTGTTCGATCACTCATCACCTGACATTTGGCCTCCCAACTCGCCTGACTGCAAACCCCTCGACTTTTTTGTATGGGATGCAATGAACCGAGAGACCAACAAATCTAGCTGCAACAGGAAGGATGAGCTGGGGACCAGGATTACCAGGGCCATCGGGGGCCTAAAACAGGAGATAGTGACAAAGGTTTGTGGCCAGTTTCGAGGTAGTCTGGAAGCTGCCATCGAGTGAGATCGACAAAACATGTCATGAAGACAAACTGACCCTAATTTGACAAATATATCTCAGAAAATAAGAACACTTTTTTACTTTTCTGAGACAGTCATTATGCGAACGAATACCGTCTACACCCTGTATAAGAGCTTACCACCTTCTCAGTCTCTCCCATCTTAGCGAACCACTATATTTATCCCCGTCATCTTCAATGAGACAGCAAACTACACACTGCAAAGCACATTTAGTCTAGATCTCTACTTTTGGGGGGAAAATTGCCTTGATTAGACGACCAATAGATCTAATTATTAGAAAAGTAAGGGGTCGATGATGAATGGCAGATTCAATAGCGCGTTGAATAAATGTTGGGTGGACATTGGAATTAGACACTGAGGGAAAATGGCTGTAACTTTTTTATTTTTTAATTTTGGCGATTTTCGTTTTCGGTAATGTGTTCTGTATGTCACGGTCATGCGATTCCCACTAAAAAAATTTTTTTACCCCCCCAATACCCCCCACACGGGGGAGGGGTGATTTTTTTTTTTTTTGGCGATTTTCATTTTTGACATTGTGTTCTACATGTCCAGGTCGTACGAATAGCCTTCTCGCAACTTAGATGTGAAAATGAACGGCTTACATTTATATTGAAACAGAAAAAGGATCATATGTGGAGTCCCCACCACGAAACTTGATATGCTAGAAATAACAGCTAAACGCGGACAATCCAAATCTTGCATTTACTCAGAAAGTTGAACTGCGAGTTTCACGCTTTTTACCAGAGAACATATATTCGAAAACGAAAAATACAAAATTAAAAAAAAATAGAAAGAAAGCCTGTAACAAAATTCGAAAGCAAAAAAAAAAAAAGAAAAAAGCTGTAACCTTTACCTTTACCTTTCTAGTAATTGTTTGAAAAATTTCAACCCCCCCCCCACCAAGCAGGCTATTTACATGCTAGAAATAACAGCCAAATCTGGTTAGGGTTAGTGTCAGGGTTAGGGTTAGGTTTACCCTAACCCTAACTCAAAACCTAACCCCGTTTGCCAAAGCGCATTTTTTCCTTCATATTTATTTCATATAAGGTGCACTTCAACTACTACACTATTTTTTTTCTCACTTTTTCCACCGGGTGTGGATCTATATAAAAACCAGAGGGGGGGAATCGAAATTTTGAATTTGAGATTTTTGAAAATTTTTTTTCAGAATCGGAATCTCCATAGCCTAAAACGTGGGATTCCGTAAAAAAATAAATAAATAAAGGGGGGGGGGGCAAGGTTCAGATTACATATAGTCCATCTGTACCAATGCAAGATTTGGATTGTCTGCGTTTAGCTGTTATTTCTAGCATATCAAGTTTCGTGGTGGGGACTCCACATGTGATCCTTTTTCTGTTTCAATATAAATGTAAGCCGTTCATTTTCACATCTAAGTTGCGAGAAGGCTATTCGTACGACCTGGACATGTAGAACACAATGTCAAAAATGAAAATAGCCCCCCCCCCCCCCCCCCCGTGTGTGTTTGGGTCCAAAATTCTTTTAGGGGGAATCGCATGACCGTGACATGTAGAACACATTATCGAAAACGAAAATCGCCAAAATTAAAAAATAAAAAAGTTACAGCCATTTTCCCTCAGTGTCTAATTCCAATGTCCACCAAGTGTTGCACTGTAAATAGCCACGTCTGAGTTCAAATGTAGCTTACATGAATGTTGTTCTCATCCTTCCAGGGCCTATAAGATTAAACACCAGGGGTGTATATTCCGGGTGTGCTAGGTGTGCGCTGCACACATATCGAAAATGGCAAATTCATAAATTAAAGTCACAAATCTGAATAGGAAACTTTTGTTATACTCCTACTTGAAATTTGGTGGCATTGGGTGTGACAGAACACTCAATACAACAACCACCATACGCCACTCTTAAACACCATTCAAGTTTTAGGGCGGAGTCGATTCAAATAAGTAAACCTCCCGCCGCCAAAAAGTTACATGAAGTGCTTTAACTGGAATTCCGCTGATACCTAAAAAAGAAATCAATATTAGAAAATAATGAGTAACAAGTTTAAGATGTATTTACCTGGGATCGCCAAACTATTTAGCGGTAAGTCATGACAAGAAGCCGGTAACTGGGACATCCAATTTGCCAAGTCATTGCTTGGATCGATATTTGAGACATCACCAGTTTTAGCCATGAGTAAGTTTGTAAAATGTTTTCTGAAGTCTAACAATCGTATGATATAGTGTAATATTTTACTAATGTCGGTCGGAAAACATACGGATAAATGTAGCGTATCAGTCTCAATTCACTAACGAGCTTTGATTTATTTTTCAAATTCCTTTGAACACAAATACAAGTTGCCTGTAAAAACCCTAACAATTGAAATTCCATCCACGGAAGCCTCTTTTTTGTTTTTTTCTTTTTGTGCTAGATGAAATTATACGTTATGAAACAAATTATAAGTTATGAAACAAATTATACGTTATGAAACAATTATACGTTATGAAAGAAACGAATAAAATGAATGAGCAGTTGCTACATCAATGAAATCAACAAGAGATAATAACACGAGACAATTGTAACAACAACTAGCTTTGTACCAAAACTTCCTCAATTACTGAAGAGCGGAAGAAACTTGTAAAGAAAACACAACCGCTTTATTTATGTGACAGTTCAATGTCACTTATTCAGGTCTTTCTCTTCCAGTTAAACGCATTTATTCAATTATAGAAAGGTTCGTGTGTTATGATTTATATGTATTTGGTAACAAAAGTCTAATTCTGTTTGTTGTAATTTATTCTTCATACCTTAAAGGTCTAGTTTTGATCTTGAAGTAACCTTCAACTTAGTTGCAAAATGTTTTCGATGTTACTGCTTTTATTAAATATTACAATGTATCCTCAAATATACAAAATTAATTACCCCTATCAAATAAAATTATACCTCGTCTCTCTCATTTTTACTGGCAGTCGACATGTTTCTCTACCTCCGTCGCTTGTTCACTTCACGTTGGCAATTGTATGAAAACGAACGAGTTTCTGCATGAAAGTGAATACCATGCTCACCACCGAGGTATCAAGCAATGACAGTAAAAAAGAAACGTTTCATACAGCAATGGTGTTAACCCTCCATGGGACTCGTAAAAAGAACATACTCTAGAGGGTGTCCCTAAATTCATAACGGGGAAACTCATCGCCTGTAATTTCATCTTCTAAAAATAAATTTTTCGGTACTACTAAAGCAGCGCGGACCCGAACGCGCAGTCGCGCGTCCGCGCTAGCTAGTCGTGAGTGGTCGATCCTAACCCTACCCTAACCCTATCCCTAACCCTAACCCGCGTGTGCAAATGAATACGTGTTTAGGGTTAGGATCGACCACTCACGACTAGCTAGCGCGGACGCGCGACTGCGCGTTCGGGTCCGCGCTGCTTTAGTAGTACCAATTTTTCTATGTTTAGCGAATTATTTACTCAGCAAATAAACAGCATGTCAATGACTTTACTCACGGGGAATGAATTTACATTAAACTTAGTGGCTCCTTATGTATTTACCTCATTGAATTTACAGGAAATTATTCTGGATTCAGAAAGTTATCTCAGTTGACCTGGTGCTGGACAATGACATTGTAACGGGTGTATGACTGAAAATAACAACATCTGAGGTTTTTGCAGTTTTAAGGCAATGGAATGAAACACTCATTAAAGCATCGGTCTAAGTGTCTGCAATATTTACATTTCGAGCTCAAATCCAGCCAAGACTAACATTGCCTTTCATCATTCTGAGGTATATAAGATAAAGTACCAGTCATTTCCCGTAATGTATTCTAGATATGCCTGACTACGATTTGGAACATAATAGTGATATTGTAAAGTCAAACTACTATGTAATAAGACACTGAATTGCAAGGAAAATACACCAGATGATGGGAGCTTGGGCCATTTTTCTCAGAAATAAAGGAATTTAAATGAATTGACAAAAATGAGGTGTCTTCTATTCCAGTAATAATGATTATATGATGAAGTATAAATATATCACATTGAGCAAGTCCATTGTTTGGTAAGTCATATTAAAAAATTAATCAACATCTTTCGACATTCATATTGGACTATCTTCCTTGTTAGTAGATAAAGAAACTTAAACAGTTCTATAAAAAGGAGGGGTCTTTTGTACAGTGGTGACAGTAGAATGAGGTGTAGATGTATTACTTTGAGTGAGTCTACCTTGCATGTATATACATACAGATTTATATATATAAATATATATTTAATTTATTGACAGGAATGGATAATCTGTTTCCGAAGGGTCTTGTTCCATCTCAAATATGCTCCACTTCCTTCTATCAGGAATTCAGGAGTTCATTTTGGTTCCCTCGGATATATGCTAGTGAGGTTGAAACTCCTCTTGCAGACTCATCTCCTTCAATTGAAACGCAGACCCAGCCTACTGATGCTTTAATAAAAGCCACTGAAAATCTGCGAAAGCAAGCATTAGAAAACAAATTAATTATTTCAGAATTAGATATACAGAAGTTTTTGTCATCAGAGACTGGATGGTATCGTTTGCAGAAAATGTACAGTAAAGAGTGAGTATAGCATGAAACTTGTTGTCAAAATAATTACAAGACATTCTTTTTTTTTTTTCTTTTCTTGTTGAAGATGATTGTCTTTAATTTAATCATTTAAACAACTGAGTCCTAAAAATTTACCCAATAGTAGATTTGTTGTATCTCAGGAGGGTTATTGTGACAATAATAAATACTTGCACTAGCTCTGTTTCACTTTTTTATTTTTATTTGCACTTTGGTTAACCAATTAACTAATCAATTGTTTAATTAATCTTTTGGCCAATTAGCCAATCAGTTAGGTTTGCCAAAGTCTTTTTTGTCACCATTTGCAACATTAGCATAACAATCCTCTTGATATGCAATAAAATAGGTTTCAACATATGAGTTCACACCAGGAACCAAATACAAAAACAAAAGTACTCAATAGTAAAGTTTTTGTAAATTTCAGATAAAAATATTCCCACAAATCTAAGGGTAGTAGAGTAGCAGAAATAATAAAATGTCAGGTAAAAAGCCTTTCAGTTTTTCATTCTGCTTCCATTGTTTGAATTCAAATCCTGTTGGTGTTGTCTTTTACCTCTCGTCTCTCAAAGGTAAAGTAGCAGTTATGTATTGGGGGATGAATTCAGTAATCTGTATTCCTCCACTATGTTATAGTCCTATGTTAAATATAAGAAATCATTATTACACAAAACTAAGACACTACTCATTGCAATCAAATCCCATTAATTACACCTAATCTCTAATCTTTGACTACGATAAATCTATTCCTCACATCTTCCTCTTTGCTTAATTCCTTGCATATCTTACCATTGTGCTTTTACTGCTGTAGCTTCTCACTCTCTCCATTACTAGTCATTTCAACATAAAGCTGGCGATTGATAAAAATGTAATCTTCTTACTTGGATCACTCATTAAAGAAAAGAATTATTAGTGTTGCAAGCAAATAAACACAGGATAAGTCAAGCCTCTGTCATCGTCGTCGTCATTTAACGTCCGCTTTCCATGCTAGCATGGGTTGGACGATTTGACTGAGGACTGGTGAAACCAGATGGCTACACCAGGCTCCAATCTGATTTGGCAGAGTTTCTACAGCTGGATGCCCTTCCTAACGCCAACCACTCAGAGAGTGTAGTGGGTGCTTTTACGTGTCACCCGCACGAAGGCCAGTCAAGCGGTACTGGCAACGGCCACGCTCATCTCGCTCGAAAACCTCATGTGTCACCCGCACAAGAGCCAGCCCAGGGGCACCGGCAACGATCCCGCTCGAAAATCCTACAACAACCCCACACAAGAGCCAGCTCAGGGGCACCGGCAACGATCTCGCTCGAAGAAATTCCATGTGTCACCCGCACAAGAGCCAGCCCAGGGGCACTGGCAACGATCTCGCTCGAAAAACCTCATGTGTCACCCGCACAAGAGCCAGCCCAGGGGCACCGGCAACGATCCCGCTCGAAAGATTTCATCAGGGTAGAAAAAAAAATCTTACATTTCAGATCATGATGCAGAGAAGTTTAAACTGGTGATGGTGCAGTTTAAACTTTTCTGCATCATGAGCTGAAATGAAAGACTTTTTTTTACCCTGATAACAGGCTTGATTTATCCTATGTTTATTTGATTCCATTACTGGCTGCATATTTTGGTGAACTATACCAACATTATGATGGATCTCCGAGCTGCCAGAAACAGCTGCTGGACTTGTAACACCTTACCACCCTCCCTTTAATTCTCTTTGATGTTTGTATTGTGGGTAAATTTGATCTTTTGATATATAAATATCCATATATTAATACTTAAATATTTGTTGTCTAAAAATCTTCAGTCATGTGACAAAATACTTGTTACGGTTTTGCCCACCCCCTTCCGATCATGGATAGAATCCGCATTTTTACTGTTCCTGCACAAGCTTTCTATATGTCTTAACATCTTTTATTTTTTATTTTTTCCTTTTTAATTGTGTGAATGTGTACGTGTGTGAGTATATGTAGGTATATATTTTATATGTATATGTGTGTATATATGTGTATGTGTATATATATGTATATGAGTGTAAGACTGTGTCCAGTGCATAAGTGCGACTTTCATGCACACGTCCCTTTCATTTATACGGATATGCATGTTTGTATATGTGCAGGTCTAGGTGAGTGATAGGAGGATGTATGTATATATATATATATATGTATATATATATATGTGTGTGTGTGTACATATATATATATATATGTATATACGTATATGCAAGAGTGTGAATGTATGCCTGTATATATATATATATATATATATATATATACATGTTGCATGTGTGTGTGTGTGTGCATGTATATATACATGCATATATATATATATATATATATATATATATATATATATATATATATGATAACTTTTTATTGGTGCAAAGCCAGAAATTTTGTTGTGTAGGAAGTTAGTACTTGACTAGTACTCATTTTATTGGCCAGAGAAGGAAGAAATGATTTGAACACAGAACATAAGAACTCGTAGTTAAATAACCACGGTCCATTGCTGTAATGATTTTGTTAATCAGCTGCCTTTGAAATATAATAATAACAACAACAATAATATTTAAATTAAATTATTAACTTAGATTTGATTTATAAGTTAATTTACTGCTAACATTAAGAAGTGTTTTGTTTTCCATTCCAGCATCCAGGGTAATTTCAGTCCTGAGCTGAATTTTATTGGTAGTTCCCTATGCAAGATTGGTCTCTTGACATTCTGTGTATGTTCATTTATAAGTGGCAGAGAAGCTAATGACAAGTTCATTAAAGATAATAATGCATCTGTTTTCCGAACCAAATTTCAGGCAAATGTGAGTTCTGTTACACACTTTTTCTCTCATCTGTGAAACGTATTTTAGTTATGCATCAATCCCACTCTCACTTATGTGTGTATGTATGTGCATATATATTTATATTTTCAGAATTAAATAAAGACACAACAAACGGAAATATACCTACATATATTATACAAATAAAAAAAAAACGTGTAGTAAATAAACAAATGAACATATACTAAATACACGGGCGGACAGAAAACATAGGTTACCAGTTCTTCATCAGTTATCGGCCAGAGGGGCCAAATGCAATTTCAGCCATTATTGATAATATTGCTTCCACTCTGGAGGCACCAACAAGAAACCTATGTTTTCTGTCCACATGTGTATTTAGTATATGTTCGTTTGTTTATTTACTACATGTTTTTTTTATTTGTATAATATAGGTCATATTTTCCGTTGTCTTTTTATTTAATCCTGAAAATATTATTTATATAACATGCACTCATTAATTTTTTACTTATATATACATATATATATGTACATATCATCATCATTATTGTCATTTAACGTCCGCTTTCCATGCTAGCATGGGTTGGATGGTTTGACTGAGGGTTGGCGAGCCGGAAGGCTGTACCAGGCTCCAATCCGATCTGGCAAAGTTTCTACAGCTGGATGCCCTTCAGAATGCCAACCACTCTGAGAGTGAAGTGGGTGCTTTTTATATGGCACTGGCATTGACCACGCTTGAATGGTGCTTTTTACATGGCACTGGCATGGGAGCCAGTCAGGCGGCACTGGCAACGACCATGTTCAAATGGTGCTTTTTATGTGCCACCGGCACAGGTGCCAATCAGGCGGTACTGTCATTGGCCACAACTGCACTTGTCTCAACAGGTCTTCGCAAGTGCAGTTTATTGCCCAATGATTGAAGGGTACTCTTAAATGATCTGGTTATGCTGCACTGGCATAGACCATGGTTACGGTCTCACTTGGCTTGCCGGCTCTTCTCAAGCACAACATATCTCCAAAGGTTTCAATCACTTGCCAGTGCCTCGGTGAGGCCCAATATATATAACGTAAATAGCACCATTTGAGCGTGATCGTTATCAGCGTCGCCTACTGGCACTTATGCTGGTGGCACGTTAGAAAATCATTCGAGCAAGGTCGTTGCCAGTGCCCCTGGACTGGCCCCTGTACAAGTGGCATGTAAAAAAACACCATGTTGAGTGTGGCCATTGCCAGTACCGCATGACTGGCCCTCGTGCTGGTGACACGTAAAAGCACCCACTACACTCTCAGAGTGGTTAGCGTTAGGAAGGGCATCCAGCTGTAGAAACTCTGCCAGATCAGATTGGAGCCTGGTGCAGCCATCTGGTTCACCAGTCCTCAGTCGAATCGTCCAACCCATGCTAGCATGGAAAGCAGACGTTAAACGATGATGATGATGATGATGATATATATATATATAATATGAAGTATATGCTTTTGCTCTTCTCTGATATTACTGAATTGCTACTTTGTTGTTGTTGTTGTTGTTGATGATGACGACGACGGCGACGGCTCTAGGCACAAGGCCTGGAATTATTTGGGGAAGGGGCTAGTTAAGTACATCAACCACAGTATTTGACTGCTTCTTATTTCATTGACTCCAAAAGGATGGAAGGCAAAATTAATTTCAGCAACATTTGAGCTCAGAATGTAAAAAATAGTTTAGATGCTTAATTATAATAATTATAAAATGTGTTTTTTTAAAATTTTTCATTTGATTTACAGAGGATGTTGACTGACCGTGTTGTGTTAGCAGGAATGAAGTCAGGCGTTTTTTGGAGTTATCGCACGTGTTTTTTCTCCTCAATATTCCTGTAAGTTACCTTCTTTTTATGCTAAATAAAATTCTTTGTGTGTGTGTGTGGGTATGAGAAGGTTTCATTATATTTCATACATTAGAACAATTCAATTTTTCTATTCTAATTTTATATCCTGCAATAATAGTGTTATTCATTACAAGCTTCCAATGGACCACTCATTGCTTCATTACATTTCTAGGGGTTAGAATGACAAAGAAAACGTCTGTGCAATTTGAGATTGCCCCTGAGAATCATGAAGGCCCTCCTTATAAACAAATTGAGACCAGCCATTTACAACAAGAAGGAACTGCATGAAGAAGACTGGTTGCTATAGCAACCCTAGTCTGCACATGTTACTTTCCTCCTTCTTCCCCTACACATCTGAGCAATGACTTTTGTATCCATTGCTTTTTCCCAATGTCCTGAAGAAGGGATCATAACCCCAATATATATATATATGGTAAAACTGTAACATTGTTTTCTTTTCTTTTCCTTTTGCAGTTTACTTTGTACCTTCTTGCACATTTTTCTGGCCTTACACAGCAAATCTCTTTAAAGATATATATATCTATAAATAGATAAATTTGTAAATGAAAAGGATGGAAGAGGTTGTTGAGTACTACAATTGTTTTGAAAAGCACATCAGATGTATTTTACATAACATTACAAATGTCCTGTAACTGTCTGGTGTACCTTCTCCTCATGTACAAACAACTTTTGAGTTGAAAATAATGTACTGTCAGATGATTTTCAACTAAAACCACTCTGTTGTTCTTTTTTTACTTTTTTAGTTTATTATCACAATCTATAGCTGTCTACAGAAACAAAAGCAGTGTTTGGGAATATTTGATAGCTTCAGGTAAGTTATTTATTTATTACTGCTTATCCGTTTTTATTTTTCTAATTTTCTTTTATTTTCATATTTAATTTTAATTTAATATCATTTTCTCCATACCTATAAATTTTTGAATGTTCATCATCATCATCATCAAACATCCATTTTCCATGTTGGCATGACAGGAACTGGCAAGGTCAGGGGCTGCACCAGGTTCCATAGTCTGTTTTGACTTGGTTTCTACAGCTGATGTTCTTCCTAACACCAGCCACTCCACAGACTGTACTGAATGCTTTTTTTACTTGGTACCATGACCAGTGCTTTCTACATGACACAAGCACCATTACATGGTACCCTCGTCATCATTTAACGTATGTTCCATGCTGGCATGGGTTTGTTGGTTTGACAGGATCCAATGGGCCCTGAGACTGTATTGTAATATGGCTTCTACAACTGGATACCTTTCCTTATGTCAACCACTTTGCAGTACATACTGGGTGCTTTTTTTTTGTGCCACTAGCATTAGTGAGGTCACTCTGCAGGTTGCAGGCCTACAAACCTTGAGTGGGGAGGGAAAACATTTTGATGGGTGACACGTAAAAGCACCCACTACACTCTCTGAGTGGTTAGCATTAAGAAGAGCATCCAGCTGTAGAAACTCTGCCAAATCAGATTGGAGCCTGGTGTAGCCATCTGGTTTCATCAGTCCTTAGTCAAATTGTCCAACCCATGCTAGCATGGAAAGTGGACGTTAAACGATGATGATGATGATGATGATGATGATGGTGAATAAGGAATAGAGAGGAGTGAAGTATGAGAGTAAAGGGCCAGAGCAAAGCATGTTTCTTGTTGGGGAGCTACATGACTTCAAATGAGGAACATCATGATTCTTATATGTATTATGTACTCTCTTGTAATCGAATAAAATACATACCGAGGAGTGAATGCACATGCACAATAAGTTTTAAAATGAGTTGGATTATTGCACATCAGCCATCATATGAGATCTTTTTAAAACTTACTAAGAAATAAATACTTGTTTATCATTTATGTTCCAGCTTTCCACTGTAGTGATCATTTGTTGTTGTTCTTCAGCTTCAGGTCATTCCTGTTCAAGCTGACCCATGATCAAAATTATTATAGCTGTGATCGTCCTGTCTCTTTAGTGGGATATAAGAATATATTGTGTTTTTTAACTTTAAGATTGTAATTTGAGGGGATTTGGCTGCTATTTCTAACAGGTTTGACCACTATGTAGACGTCCCTTTGTAAATACATGCAGTGAATTGTAATTACTCCCAGTATTTTTATTACAGGGTGGTGTGGGTGAGAGGGAGTTAAATATCTTGGTCATGATAGAAGCAGAATATGAACTATTAACCATTTAGTCTGTAGTTAAACCCTCTATCAAAATAATCAGATGGAGCTTTAAAATATCACTGTGCTGTTGGCTGTTAGTGATGGTAAACTAGTTTTAGTAAATATCAGGGTTGTTATTAACTTAATTTCATATGTTTGGCAGATATATTATTGAACAAACATTGTGGTATTAAGTTATGTTGCCATATGTCATAAGTTCACTTCTCACCAAGGTCAGTCTTGCTTTTCATCCTCCCTGGGTCAATAACATAAAGTACTAGTTGAATACTATAGTTGATATAATCATCTATTCTTTCTTTCACCCCCATCATGAGATTGTTGCCTTGCACCTATGTTAGAAGACAATATATATTATAAATTAAATGTTGCCAGTACTGCAGATATTTAATATATATTATAATGCATGTGTGTGAACAGCCATGCTACACGGCAGTGAAACATGGGCTGTAACTGCTGAGGATATGCATAGGTTTAAAAGAAATGAAGCTAGTATGCTCCAATGGATGTGTAATGTCAGTGTGCATACACCACAGAGTGTAAGCACCCTGACATAAAAGCATCAAATGTGGTGTACAAGAGAGATGACTGCACTGGTATGGTCATGTGTTGTGTATGGATGAGGACAGCTGTGTGAAGAAGTGTCACACCTTAACAGTGGAAGGAACGTGTGGAAAAGGTAAACCCAGGAAGACATGGGATGAAGTAGTGAAGCACAACCTTCATACGTTGGGTCTCACTGAGGCAATGACAAGAGACCAAGACCATTGGAGATATGTTGTGATGGAGAAGACCTGACAAGTCAAGTGAGATCGTAGCCATGGCCAATACCAGTGTTGCATAACCGGCCCATTTAAAAGTACCCTTCAATTGTTGGGCAATATGCTGTGCTTGAGATGACTTGTTGAGTCAAGTGAAGTTATAGTCATGGCCGATGCCAGTGCTGCCTGACTGGCACATGTGCCGTGGCATGTAAAAAGCACCATTCAAGCGTGGCCAATGCCAATGCCACCTTATTTGCTCCCATGCCAGTGGCACGTGAAAAAACACCCACAATACTCTCGGAGTGGTTGGCATTAGGAAGGGCATCCAGCTGTAGAAACCTTACCAGATTAGATTGGAGCCTGGTGCAGCCTTCTGGCTTGCCAGTTCTCAGACAAACCATCCAACCCAAGGCAGCATGGAAAGCGGATGTTAAGCAATGATGATGAAAAATGGGAAGGTATTTACCTTATTTTTGTTTTTTCATCTTTTCTAATCTGCAGGGATAACAGGAATGATACTGAAGGTGAACTTGGGACTGAAAGGAATAATTAGTGGTGGTATATTTGGTTCACTCATGGGGTATGTATATATTTTACATTTTCTTGCAGTCTTTTCTCTGATATGTTTGATTACATATGGACATGTATTAAACGTCAGCATCTTTCATAAGATCATTCAAAAAATATTAAGTTTTTTGAGTCTTCCTTAATGAATAAACTTTGGATTTTTCCTTTTCATATTGCCCTGTATCAATATATTTACATGCTTAAGCCTCTCTGATCAACCCAACTGTTAATCCCACTATTTGCTAAGGAATTTTTGATGCAAACTGCAAAGACTTCTATTTTATTTGTTGACTAATTTTGTCTTCATTTCTCTATTTTCTTTCAGTTTGTGTGGTGGTTCTATTATCTATGGTTTTATGGTATTAACCAATGAAACTCAAGATCAACGACATTACTGGGAAATACAAAAGTATTTGGAAGAGAAAAAGTATGTTTCCTTTGACAATCATATCCTCAACATTTCTGCATAGATAAATTTCTTTCAGACAGATAAACATAAACCATCTAGTTTCATCTTTCATACCGAACTAACCTCAACAAGAGCAAACATAAAAATAATATGCTATACGCTAATGATACATTTGTTAACTATACAATGCTCTTGTATATTACAGCACTGAATTGTATGTCTCTGCAAGGTGTCTATTTATGATTAGGTTGATTAGGCTTGTAAGTGTTAAATGATTTGACCAAGGACAACACTCCTAGCATTATGAATCAATGGTCCTTCAGACAGGAGGCCTCTGTAATGTTATGATACAAGTGGTTTGGCAGATAAAAACTCTGAAACTATCATGTGAATAAAGTGAACCAGCTAAAACTCAACCTTAGTAGAAGTACACAAACTGAAAATAATCAAAAGCTGGATCAATTGAATTATCCTACACATATTTGAAGATAAGGTGATTTCTTTTTAATTTGATCTCCAAAATAGAATATTTACTTTCAATTCAAGCCCATACAAAGATTTTGCGATTCTTTACAAAATATTGATTTCAAATTTTAGCACAAGGCCAGCAAATTCAAGGGATAGGGAAGTTGGTTACATTGACCCTAGTGCTTAACTGGTACTTATTTCATTGACTCCAAATGGATGAAAGGCCAAGTCAACCTCGGCCAGTCATTCCTTACAAAAAAAAAAAAAAAAAAAAGAAATGCAAAAAAAAAAAAAAAAAAAAAAGAAATGCAAAAAAAAAACATAGATATAAGGTGACTTTTCAAAAAAACAAATTTCGGTATATATTTGAATGTATCCAACAGTAAAGATAAACTCAAAATGTGATTAAAAAATCTGATTTTGTTGTAGATTAGTAAAGCTGAGTATTTCTCCCATTTGGTCATTGTCAATATTTCTTAAGGTCCTATAAAGGGCCAGTACTTAATGAATAGTTTATTGCAGGAAACATATCTGGATTTGGTAACCATATCTCGGTAGCCAAGCCTATCGACAGAATGTCGAAAAAGCTGTTCCCAGAAACAATATAATTCTAGCAGTGAATTTGAGTTGTTGTATATTAATCTATTTAGCCTTCTTGTTCATTGTACTTTTAAATCAGTAAGACAATCTCTCTGAAGCAACACTGGAGACTTCATATTCTGTAATTGAAATAATAATACTACAGGACATACAAGAGTAATTTCCTCTATCAAAGATCTCATTAATTTCCTGCCACCTGCCTTTGAGAGGATTTCAGTTCGACCTTGCAAGATAATGAAGCACAACAATTGTACTGTGATCTTTTTCATATTTCTTATTTAAAGCAAATGAGTACTGGGTCATTGAGACTTAAGTATGTTTACCAAATTCAGTATGGTGTATATCATCATCATCATCGTCGTTTAACGTCTGCTTTCCATGCTAGCATGGGTTGGACGATTTGACTGAGGACTGGTGAAACCAGATGGCTACACCAGGCTCCTATCTGATTTGGCAGAGTTTCTACAGCTGGATGCCCTTCCTAATGCCAACCACTCAGAGAGTGTAGTGGGTGCTTTTACGTGTCACCCGCACGAAGGCCAGTCAGGCGGTACTGGCAACGGCCACGCTCAAAATGGTGTATTTTATGAGCCACCTGCACAAGAGCTAGTCCAGGGGCACTGGCAACGATCTCGCTCGAAAATCCTACGAAGGCCAGTCAGGCGGTACTGGCAACGGCCACACTCAAAATGGTATATTTTATGTGCCACCAGCCAGTAAGTTCATATAAATGTTATCATTTAGAAATACTGTGACTATTTCTCAATGGTAACCAATGAGAAAAAAGTTTCCTATAACAGAAAACATTACATTTTTATATTGCCATAAATTTAATTTGTTTGTAACACCATTTAATAATGTCTTTTTTTCTCTATTATATTTTTCAGACAGCAAAAAGCAACGAATGCCTGAATTCATTTGAAATTAGTAATAAATATGTTGTAATATTTTTTTAAAATCTTTAAGTTCTTATTCCTAATATTCTACAATGTCAAGTCAGTGCACCAGAGTGCAAGAAATTGGAACTTTTCTACATATATGCCACTAATCTTATTGTCACAGCTACACTCTCGGAACAACCACTTGTATTTGGGAAAGGCATAATTGCATGTGTTTTTCCAAAATTATAAATGCTTGTGCTAGACTTAAAAAAGGACATATTTCCTCAATATCTCCTTTCCAAAGATTTAAAAAATATATTTTCATTCAAGCACTTTGTGATACATGTAGGCAGTCAGTTTTCTTTTAGCAAATTAGTTTTTGTGCTACATTGTTTTAAGGTTAAAGATTTAGCATAACATTTGTTCTCAACAAAGGCTGCTATATTCATGGGAAGAATTCAACTTTCAGTTTTCTCATGCTCAGGTATTGAATTAGTTATAAGAAGAAGGTCATCAGCATAGAGGAGCTCCCAGGAGCAGTGTTGAATTTCTTTGTTATTCCTGGAGGACTATGATGAACAAGAGGCGGCTGAGCACTGATCCTTGGTGAACCCCTACTTGTACCCCAAATTCTTCGCTGTACTCGTTGCCTACCCTCACCTTACTGGTAGTATCGCTGTACAAGGCTTGAACAGCTCTCACCAACCACTTTGGTCTGTGGCAGTATCCTTAGTTTCCGTATTGACCACCAGATAACGGATCAGTGAAGTCTGTCAAAAGCTTTCTCCAAGTCAGCAAAAGCCAAGTACAGCAGTTTATCTTTGGCTGGGTATTTCTCCTGTAGTTGCCTTACCAGAAATATAGCACCAGTAGTGCTTCTACCAGTCACAAAGCCAAGCTGCATTTCATCTAGACTAACTCTTTCCCTGGTAAATTGGGCTATGACTCTTTCCACAACTTTCATCACCTGATCTGACAATTTGATACCTCTGTAATTATTTCTATCTAAGGCATCACTTTTACCTTTGTAGCAGTTGACTATGGTGCTGCTACACCAGTCATTGGGTATGACTCCTTCATGAACCACCTGATTTACAATACAGGTGACTAGACCATAATCCACACTGCCAGATATTTTAAGCATCTCAGCATTGATTCCTGATGAGCCAGGGGCTTTCCCTGTCTTCATATCCTTAATTGCTTCATCTACTAGGGTACTGTCAGTTCGGATAGCTGGTCCCTCAGTTGGGTCAACATTTGGCAGACTCTCCTCCTCCCATTCATTCTCCATGTTCAGTCTTTCTTTGCAGACTCATTAAAAGCAAGTGCACCATCATCCATGCAGACATATTTCTCTCCTATGACATCACAATTTTCTCTCACACGCTGTCTTGCAATCCAAAATACTTCAGTTCATTAGTCCTCATGGTACTGAACATAGGCAAACTTTTTCTTTTCTGCTTCTCTCTTGGCTAGATATTTACAATACAGTCTCCTAGCTTCCCTTCTGGCTATCTGGTACAATTCCCTGCTGCCCCCACTCTTCCAGGCCTGTTTCTTTGCTCTAATGGCCCTGTCTACGGTATTGTTCCACCACCACATTACCCTGGGTCTGGAAGGGACTTTGCACAAGCCACAGATTTGGTTTATGGCACTCAGCAAGCTATCCTGCAGGAATTCCCCAGTTGCCTTCTACGTCACAAGTAGCTGCTCCTCCCTCTCATCAAATTTCTCAGTTAGGATGTCCCTAAATGTCTGACCATATGACACGTCCTTAAGCTTCCAGATTGGTCTGCGTCTTGGCATCGTGGCTTTCTGAAGTTGGTGTTGCAGATCAAAAGGTTATTCGCATCACAGAACTCCAGTAGCCTTGTTCTCTCTTTGTTTAGAGAACCAATTCCATGGCCCCCATGGAGGATATCTGGCTGCTGCCCAGTGTGTCCATTGAAATCCCCAGCCACAAAGATGAGATCATTGTCACTCGTCTTGGAGGTAGCCTGTAGAAGACTATCATAAAAGTGGTCCTTCTATTCATTTGGTAGGCCCACTTGTGGGACGTAGACAGATGTAATTGTAGCTATACTATCCTGAGCTTAAGTACTCTATCACATACTCTAACTATCTCTATGACTTTATCCACCTATTTCTCAGCTAGGAGTATGCCCACACCACCTACTCTGTCACAATTACCTTCCCAGAAAATTTTATACCTATGTGTCTTGCCTGTGAGGAACCTGGCTGAAGCTCCTCTCCACCTAACCTCTTGGATGCAACATACATCAACATGCCTCCTTTCAAGCATCTCTACAATCTCGTTAAAGCTACATTTACAGTGGCAACTCTGAAAACTGAGAAAGGAATGTGGGGAGAGAACATGGAAAGGAGAGATGTTATTCAGCACCTGAAACATACATGTGTGTGTGTAATATATATATATGTATGTATATGTTATCTTTTAGTGTCTGGGATTTTTATTTTGCTCTTTGATATTGTCATATCGTCATTTTTCTCCCACCTGTCATGAAACTGTGGCCAATCTAGTAACACACTTTTTACCTGGTAACCATCCTCTCTCACTCTTCCTTATTTCTGGAACACTCATGAAACCTATTTGTTCAGTGCAAGCTTACACATTTAAATTTCTTTTTCTACTAAGAAAGGCTTTCTTCAAGACATCAATGCATGTCTTACCACAATATACAAACTTATCCAAATTTATAAGTGCAGACTATGGTTTAAGAAGTTCACTTTGCAATTGTGTGAGTATGGTCTCAATTTTATTGTATAGCACATTGGATTAGTGTCTTCTACGATAACTTATGGTTAACCAATACCTTGTGAGAGGAATCTGATAGATGGAAACAAGATAACTAGTACTAGTTGTAAACACGAAGGTTTATTTACAACATCAAATAAACAACTTCACTCTGTCCTTAAATAATGAATTATAAAATTTGAAGTTGATAGTTAATTTTCATTTTTTACAGAGTTGGCCAATCTCTGGCAACCAAAGTCTCAATATGTTCTGCGTTTCCGTTTTCGTTTTGGTTTATGTTTGGTTTTTAATAAGCATTTTGGACAGAACCATTGGTCTTGTTCTGGAGGCGCTTCTTTTATATTTACACAGGGCCTGAAAAATATTTTTTAAATTTATAAATTTTAGTTCTTGCAAAATTTACCATTTGAGTTGCTACATCCAAGTTCAGATCAATTTATTGTCATTATATACATATACCAGTGACAAGCAAATTTCAGTTCAGTTTGAAATAGTTATAGTTAATAATATCAAACAACAATGTGTGTATATATAAATTATATAAGTTTGATCCTAGTTTGAGATCATATATACATATCTTGGGGAAAAGACACCTGGATATGTGTACAGAGTCTTAGGCAAAAAAAAAGAGCAAAATGATGATGACGACCAAAGATCAAATAGACTGAAATATACTGTAGCTGTAAACTACATAAATGGTCTAGAAAATTATAATCGTAGTAAAATTAGTAATAATGCAATATTTTTACCAAGACTATCACAGTTAAACACCTTTATCTTTAATAGCACTTGTAATCATGTAAATATTTTACGTTTACCTGGTATATTTACAAGTGTTATTAAAGATATGGGTGTTTAATTGTGAGATAGTCTTAGAAAAAATATTCATGAAACTAGTTATCAATATCATATGAGACTATCTGTTACCAAATGGCAACAAGATGTAAAAAAATGTAGTTGGAGCTCATGGAGACATAACAATGGTAGGCAGGAATATTTGAAGATTTTAAGCTCAAATCCTATCTTAAACATTATGTCATATTTGTAAGCCAAGAGAAAGATTACATATTGAATATTTGATAAGTATCAATCTCAATGCACAAGATCTGCTTTTATTCTCAACTGTTATCCACATTTAAATCTGTGTGTGAGTTTTTATTGAGGGATGAAAAGGAAGTCAAGCCTCACAGGATTTGGTGTCAGAATACAGAAGGAGGAATGTAAACACAATAGGCATTATTTAATAAACTAGAAGAGATATAACTAAGACACTTACCAATGATACCATTCATCACAATCGTCACATCCAATCATTGGACTGCCATCATCTGGTAATGCACAACCTGGACAAATCCAAACCTTTTGTCCATTTTCGTCCTAAAAGAACAATCGTTTTTGTTAAACAAAGACATGACCAAAAATAAGAAAATATTACATATGACAAAACCTACTATACTAAAGTTTTACTCTAATTTATAAATACAAATTTTGTATTAGGTAATTTCATATGATTGATCAACCCATTATAAGAACTGTATCCAGCATATAATGATTGAAATAATTAATTGCAAACTTCAGTTGAGTACCAATGTAAGTTTTTCTTGAACCAAGGGAGGGCTTCAATGGCAAGCTAACAAAATACCTGTAAAATATTCAATAATCATGCTCCTTACAGTATTTAGTTATACACCCACACCAAGAGCTTACTTAAAGAAAAATAAAGTGGATCATCCAGAATCAAGTTTGTTGGCACAGTACAGCTCCTATGATGGATACCAACCATTGTTCCTAGAATCAATATTCCAATAGATTATCAATTCTAACAACTGTACCTTCACAATAAGATTAGTTGACTTGATTACTAGAAAGTAAATAATTCAAAAAGAAGTTTGTGTTTTCTTACAAAACTTCGAAGTTGAAACATATGCAATGTCAGTTTTAACACCCATTTCTTCATTGTTGTTAGGTAGAACTGAAATACTTTCACTAGATTTGATTAACACTAATACTTAACATAAAATCTTAAGTTGGATCTTTTACTGTAAGAGATTCAAGATACTGCAATTTTATACAGGAGTTTGCATTAGAATTTTTAAAGCTTACTCAAGACCAAGAAACAGATCAAATTTTACACTCCTTTCTCTTGAAATCTCAACATAAAATAATAACAACAACATCATCGTTGTCTGTTTTCCATGTTGGCATAGGTTAGACGGTTGGACAGAAAGTGATAAGTTAGAAGATTGCATCGAGTTCTCTCTGCTTTGGCATGATTTCTACAGCTGGAGACCCTTCTTGATGCCAGCCACTTTACAGAATGTACTGGTTGCTTTTACATGATGCTAACAGAATTGAGGTCACCAAGTAACTTGCAGGACAAGACCCCTCAACTGAGGACAGAAAAAGGTGTCGTGTATTATAATTTATTGAATTCTAACAATAAAAAAATAAAGTAAGAGACACGGGGATCATAAACCAAATTTGTTTTCATTTCTGATCAGAATAATTTACTTTGTCCCAGTTCATCTATCTGTTAGAAATAGAATTAGGTATCAGATTAATTTGGCTAAACCACATATGAGATTTTTTTCGATCATAGTTTTGTCACTAGATTTGGACCTAAGTTCTATGTGACAGCTTGTGTTTGTTTTTTTACTAAATAGTCAAAGAGGGAAGGGCAATGCCTATGATCCTTTATTTTATCAAGGCCTTGAGACTAGCAAGGGAAAGGGAGGAAGTTATCCTCAGACCAAGGATCTGGCTTGAATTTTGCAAGTGGTAGTGTTCAATTTGCTGATGGATTAAGTTCATCACCCAACAACTCAGAATGCAAAGAATCAAAACAAATATCACAAGTCATCTTGTGTGGCATTTTCACTATTCCACCAATACATAGCCCTGGACTTGTACTTTATTTTATTAATTCCAAAAGTATGAAAAGCAAAGTTAATGTTAGTAGGATTTGAGCTCAGAATGTAAAGAGCTGAAACAAATGCTGAAAACTAATTTATTTGACACTAAAAAAATCTGACAATTCACAGTATTTAACAAACTATTCTACATTAAACTCAAATTACATAGAATATTTATTAACGAGATATTCTCATCAAAATAGAATGTAGATTTCTTACATTATAACATTTTTATCTCTTACAACAGATACAAGTATGGCGATATGGTTATGATGTTTGCTTCATAACTAAGTGGTTTCAGATTGAATCCCATTAACAACACCATGGGCAAATGTTTTCTACTAAAGCTTTAGGCTGTTATGCCTTGTGAGTGAATTTGGTAGATGAAAACTGTAGGGAGCATGCTGTGTGTGTGTGCACACAAATGTGCATGAATGCTGACATCCCACAGTATCACTTGATATGATATTTATATACCTCATTGACATTATGACCAATCACACTACTTTCAAGGAGTTGTGGAATAAAAAAAATCCCTTACTTGAAAAACAGAGAAGGGTTAGCAACAGGAAGGACATTTGGCCATAAAATTCCTGCCACAGATATATCCTGATCTAACCCATTCTAGCATGGGAGAATGGCAGTTAAACAAACAATAAAATATAAGCTACTCTTAGCCTCAATACTAAAACAAAATACAGTGCTAAAAATAGTCTTAAATGTACATAAAGTCACACTTACAAAGAATGTTCCCACTGTCTCTGCAAAAACTGAACGCTGAACAGTTCTTTTCCCAAGTAGAACAGAACTTTCTGAAGGTTCCATAACCATTGTTGACCCCTTTGCATCTAATGGCAGCATAAAAGGTCCATGATCAAGTGTAGAAGCACCAGCAATCTGCACACTGGTCGTCATTTGACCAGTGTTAAAGGCTGGATTTTCTGCTTTTAAGAACTGCTCTTGTGTTAAAGGTGAAGGTAGTAGTGGAGGTGTCAGCAGATTTTCCGGTTGTGCTCGGATGGAATCTGTTAGAGTTTCTTTAAAAGATGTAATAGCTGACATGCCAGAAGTTTTTGAATTTTGGAGGTTCTTAGAAGCTGATCTTGATGGTCTTCCAGTTTTCCCACCTCTGCCTGTATGAGATTTTTGAGTCACTTTAGGAGTGGGCTGAACTTTAGGTACAGGTGGAGTGTGAAGTTTAGAGATAGGTGTTGGGACAGGAATGGAACTTGGTCGAGACATGTTAGCAATAGGGGTGGAGACGGATGGTAGTAGAGGATTAAATGGGTGTGTGAGTGGGTGTGCGATTGGTAATGTGGAGAGATGAGATTTGTGTGAAGGAGATGATGGATAAGGAATAGTTGGTGGTGGTGATGAAGGAACCTCTACTTTTGGGGGTCGTCCCAGTCTATTTGGAGGTCTGTTGATTTTCATAATTGGTTTTTCTTTTGTTAGAATTGCTTTTTCAGGTTTCATGATAGGCATCTTTGCTGTAGGAGTTACCCTTGTCACAGGTGTTCTTGAAGCAACAACAATGTCAGCAGCAGTAACAGGCACTTTTGTCATAGGTGCCTTCTCTGCTTTCGATGGAGTCTTTGTTTTGCTGGCCACTCTTTCTGACTTGACTTTAGCAGGGAGTTTCTCAGTTTTCGTCACAACAGGTTTATTGGCCTTGCTGCCCTTAGTTCCTTTACCTCTCCCAGCTTTAGCAGTGGTCCTTGGGGAAATATTGCTCACCTTTGTAAAACCCATTTCTTCTTTGAAAAGAGCTCTACCTGCCATGTTCATTGCAGTCTTATCAAGACTTGTTGGCATCATTACCCTATCAGCTGCTCTCATCATTGGTTTAACTGGAACTTGTTTCTCTGGTTTCATTATGAGAGGATGCATTTCTCCTACATTGGGGTACATCATTTGTTTTGATCCACTTAGTAGCTTATCTTGTTCAGGAAACTCAGATGGCATCATTGGTGGTGAAAAAGATCCCCGTTTGTCAAGAGGATATGCTGCCATTTTTGGACCTTTCTTAACCACTTTCTTGTCAGCTTTCTTCACTGCAGGTTTCTTAACAACAGCTTTCTTTTTAGCAGCAGGTTTAGTTTTAGGTGTTGGCTTCTCTGGTTTGAGGTTCTTTTCTGCTTTTTCAGGATGAACCATTGGAGGAGACAGAACTGCTGGTGGAGTTGTAACTGTTGGTGGCATTGGAGTTCTGATAACCCTGAAATTATATAAAATAATCATTAACAATAAATAACTGAAAGAGTTCTTTAAAAAATAATAAAAATATAAATTTTTCAACTGCAGACATGATACCTTTTAAAGTTTGTTGTTCCAGCCATGACCATACCATTTTTCTGTATTTTGTATATCAGGGATCAATTTAGCACTTTCATTGTAGCTCCTAGAGCTACAATGATGTTTTTATCTTATTTTTATGCTTGGACAGTGCTGTTAGTGCTATATATATATATATATATATATACACACACACACATATATTGCGTGTGTATCCTCATTTTTAGAATAGATGCACCATATTCCTGCATATCAAATGAGGTGACTAAAAAGTTGATGTCAGAAGGGCATCCAACCATAAACACTGCCTCAAAATGCCCCATCAGTACATATCTGCATGGAAAAGTAGTATAAATCAATGATAAACAACACACGCACACACACACACACACAGACATACACATAAACATAAACACAATTCAATTGATACTAACAGCCTTGGAATTTCAGGTCTTGATAAAGATGGTGACTGAGGTGGCTCTCGTTTAGCGGCATTACTAGGTGAACGTTCAGTAATAGAGAGAGAAACAGGTGGTGGAGCAGGTTTATTACTTCCTTCATCAGATGCTACTGCAACAGGTGTACTACTGCCAAGTTTGATGTTTAACTTGAGCCGTGGCACTGAAAGCGGTGTCGATATTTGACCATCCTGTGGAACAACAGTACACTACAAAAATAAAAAAATTAAAATTAACAATGCAGTAAACATCCAATGTTAAAAGAAGATCATTTATGATATGCAAAAGAATGAAAAATGCAGTGTAATGTGTCAATAAGCAGGTCACAGTTCATGCAATGAACATTTTGATACAATGCTACATATAATAAATGTTTAAGTGAAATTAACATTCTTTGTTTTTTTTTTTTCAATGATTAATATGTGCTTTCCACACTGAAATTGTTTTAGCTTCATCTCATGGTTTCAGATCAAATCATTTGCCTCGCAAGTACACCTCCAAAATTAAACTTCGCTTAAGACACTAAGCATTTTGCCTGGTGAGCTAACGATTTAGCCAGCTGCCTTAATAAGCTAGAATATTAATACTAACAAGAACCCTGCTTTAATAGGTCACATTTTACAAGAAGTAAACTACTGTAAAGCCATCGCTGACATACTACGACGAAATCTCCAAGATGCAGATAAGATAGAGATTTTTTATTTATTTACGGCCTCAAACATCTCATAATACCTTCGCGCTTTAGTTTGCCCTCTATTATTTATCTTGTTTCTCTCCATGAAATTCAATTGAATTCAGTTGTTGTCTTAAATTCATGCTTATTCATTTTCTAAGCTTCCTAAATTCATGCTACGTTATATTCTAATCACCTAGAATTCATTGCTCTTTTAAAAATTACGATTTATGCATTGTTGTATCTCAAATATTTAAAATCTACAATTAAGAGCCCTATCTACTCGCTGGCGGTAACCCGCCCTCCCACCCCCTCCACCGGAAGTTCATTCCTCTGTCATCCTGTCAACCTCGGCTGTCTCCCGGAACCCATCTAGTGGCCTTGGCCATCCTCTCCCCTACCTTTGGGTAGCGCATTAAGTTTGAGAAATGTTTGCAGGTTGTAGGTACTGTTTTGCTTATGAATTCTTCCAATTGCAAGTTTTCTTTTCAGGTACACGACACTGCTTTTCCCCTTCCCAGGCTACAGGCCCACACCCCCAACACCCATACTGTTAGGATTGGCACTCTCAACGTCGGCACGCTGAAAGGTAGATCTGGTGAAATTGTTGAGATGCTTGAACGGAGACGCGTAGATATGTGCTGCATCCAGGAAGTAAGATGGAGAGGAGGTTCTGCGAGGTTCCTCACAGGCAAAGAACACAGGTACAAGATTTTCTGGGCAGGGAACACTGACGGGGTCGGGGGCGTAGGAATACTTCTAGCGGAGAAATGGGTGGATACGGTAATCGAGGTCATTAGAGTAAGTGACAGAGTACTTAAGATCAGACTAGTGCTTCATCATAGATTAGCTACTGTCATCTCAGCCTATGCTCCTCAACCGGGGCTACCAGATGGTCTGAAAGACCAATTCTATGACACCCTCTTGCAAACTACCTCGTCGACGAGTGACAGGGACCTTCTCTTTGTGGCTGGAGACTTCAACGGTCATGTCGGACGTCGTGCTGGAGGCTTCCATGGCATACATGGAGGCTATGGCTTCGGTTCCCGCAACGAGGAGGGAACCAGACTGCTGGAGTTCTGTGATGCAACCAATCTTATGGTCTGCAATACCAACTTCAGGAAACCTGCCAGTCACCTAGTCACCTACCGCTCCGGCAGACACTCTAGCCAAATCGACTACATCCTCGCCAGAAATAGGGAAAGAGGGCGGCTTATAAATGCCAAAACCTACCCTGGCGAAGAATGTACCCCACAACATAGATTAGTAGTTAGCGACTTTGGGATCAAGGCAAAATGGGTGCCCAGAATTAGACAGGCTTGGAGAAGAAGGGTGTGGAAGCTTAAAGACCCTGCAAACGGACAGAGACTTAGAGACAAGTTACTTGAAGCATTTAACGAAATAGAAGGGGATATAGCATCATACAACGTGGAAGACAATTGGAGATTTCTGCGGGACAACCTGTTGAAAGCCACCGACCAGATTTGTGGGTGGTGTAAGGTCCCCTCCCGACCCAGAGTAACGTGGTGGTGGAACAAGGAGGTAGACAGGGCTATTAGACAAAAGAAACAGGCTTGGAAGGACTGGAAGAACGGTGGTAGCAGGGAATTGTACCAATGTGCCAGAAGGGAGGCTAGGCGACAGGTTTATTTAGCCAGAGGGGAAGCAGATAAGGAAAGATTTGCCAATGTTCTGCGCCGTGAGGACCAAAGACTCGAGGTATTTCGTGTTGCAAGACAGTGTAGGAGAGAGAATAGTGATGTTGTAGGAGAGAAATGTGTTCGCATGGATGATGGTACGCTTGCATTAAATGAGGATGCAAAGAAAGAGGTCTGGAGATGCCACTACGATAAATTGCTTAATAAAGAGAATGAATGGGAGAAAGAGAGCCTGCCGTATGTCGACCCAATAGAGGGACCAGCTATCCGAGTTGATAGTACCAGGGTAGATAAAGCAATTAAGAGTATGAAGACCGGGAAAGCCCCCGGCCCATCAGGAATCACTGCAGAGATGCTCAAAATATCTGGCAGTGTTGGCTATAGCCTAGTCACCCGTATTACGAACCAGGTGATACACGAAGGAGTCATACCCAATGACTGGTGTAGCAGCATCATAGTCAACTGCTACAAAGGTAAAGGGGACGCTTTAGATACAAATAATTACAGAGGCATCAAGCTGTTAGATCAGGTTATGAAAGTTACAGAGAGGGTCATAGCCCAACTAATTAGGGAGCGAATCAATTTAGATGAGATGCAGTTTGGGTTCGTGCCAGGTAAAAGCACTACTGATGCCTTATTTCTAGTGAGACAGTTGCAGGAGAAATACCTAGCTAAGGATAAACCTCTGTACCTGGCTTTCGTTGACATAGAGAAAGCCTTTGACAGGGTCCCCCGATCCCTTATCTGGTGGTCAATGAGGAAACTTGGGATAGAAGAATGGTTAGTGAGAGCTGTGCGAGCCATGTACAGAGATGCTGCCAGTAAGGTGAGGGTTGGAAATGAGTACAGCAATGAATTCCGGGTAGAGGTAGGGGTCCACCAAGGTTCCGTCCTCAGCCCCCTCTTATTTACCATAGTCCTCCAGGCAATCACAGAGGAGTTCAAGACAGGTTGCCCCTGGGAGCTCCTCTATGCTGATGACCTTGCCCTAATTGCGGAGTCACTATCAGAACTAGAGGAGAAGTTTCAGGTGTGGAAGCAAGGTCTAGAATTGAAGGGCCTTAGAGTCAACCTAGCTAAAACCAAAATCCTAATAAGTAGGAAGGTAGATAAAACACAAACCCCTTCAGGTAGATGGCCCTGCTCAGTATGTAGAAAAGGAGTAGGTAGTAACTCTATAAGATGTACCCGGTGCAAGCTATGGACACATAAGAGGTGCAGCAACATCAAAGGCAGGTTAACTAGCAAGTTAGTTTTTGTTTGTGGCAGATGTTCAGGTGCAATAAAGACTGCAAACAAACAGGAAACAACTTCTATCTCATTCCAGGGTGAAAAACTAGAGGTAGTCGATAGCTTCCGCTATCTGGGCGACCAAGTTAGTAGTGAGGGTGGGTGCGCTGAAAGTGTAGCTGCTAGAATAAGAATAGCCTGGGCAAAGTTTAGAGAGCTCTTACCCCTGCTGGCGACAAAGGGACTCTCACTCAGAGTAAAAGGCAGACTGTATGACGCATGCGTACGAACAACCATGCTACATGGCAGTGAAACATGGGCTGTAACTGCTGAGGACATACGTAAGCTCGCAAGGAATGAAGCCAGTATGCTCCGTTGGATGTGTAATGTCAATGTGAATACCCGTCAGAGTGTAAGTATCTTGAGAGAAAAGCTGAACATTAGAAGCATCAGTTGTGGCGTGCAAGAGAGACGATTGCGCTGGTATGGACATGTGGTGAGAATGGAGGAGGATAGCTGCGGGAAAAAGTGCCACACCCTAACAGTTGAAGGAACCCGTGGAAGAGGTAGGCCCAGGAAGACCTGGGCTGAGGTGGTGAGGCAAGACCTTCGTACATTGGGCCTCACCGAGGCGATGACTACGGACCGAGACCTTTGGAAATGTGCTGTGCGTGAGAAGACCCGGCAAGCCAAGTAAGATCGTTGCCAGTGCCCCTGGACTGGTTCTTGTGCGGGTGGCACATGAGATGCACCATTTTGAGCGTGGCCGTTGCCAGTACCGCCTGACTGGCTCCTGTAGGATTTTCGAGCGAGATCGTTGCCAGTGCCCCTGGACTGGCTTGTGCGGGTGGCACATAAAAGACACCATTTCGAGCGTGGCCGTTTTCGTGCGGGTGACACGTAAAAGCACCCACTACACTCTCTGAGTGGTTGGCGTTAGGAAGGGCATCCAGCTGTAGAAACTCTGCCAAATCAGACTGGAGCCTGGTGTTGCCATCCGGTTTCACCAGTCCTCAGTCAAATCGTCCAACCCATGCTAGCATGGAAAGCGGACGTTAAACGATGATGATGATGATGATGAATGAAGTCATTTAATAAAACTGAATAAAATTACATCACTTACCTGATAATTATCCTCTTTGATTCGTTCTTTATCCTTTTGCTTTTTCTCTTCTCTTTCTTTTGTTTTCTTCTTTTTCTCCTTGTCTTTCTTTTTATCTTTCTTTTCCTTTTTGTGTTCTTTTATCTAGAAAATAACCACTAAAGTTAGAGGTGACAAATTACCATCAGAGGTAGGCTGATGACTTCAGTAACACAAAAAGTACAGGCAAGAATACTCAACAGACTACAAGGTTACTGGTAGAAAGAGTATAGCACTTTGGATATTGGCAGAATGATTACTCTGAAATTAGTGAAATAACCTTCTGATCTGCAACACCAACTTCAAGAAGCCGTGATACAAATAACCTTCTGATCTGCAACACCAACTTCAAGAAGCCAGCCAGCCACCTGATAACTTATCAATCAACTCTGCTACCCAGATCGATTTCATTCTTACCAGACAGCAGAATGCATGGTTGCTCTTAGATACAAAGACCCTCCTTAGTAAAGAATGTACCTCCCCATAGCATAGACTCAGCATAACTCAAGCTAAAATTCAGAACCACTTCCAATTCACAGTTGAGTAAAATCTTTAATTTAGTTTAGAGAAATATATTTTCAAATATCAAAAACCACAACAACCCTACACTTAATAACAGAAAAAAATGGATGTAAAACATGTTAGCTAATATTCAATGGTTTCATAAAGATATTGGTTGGATAAATTGAAGGAGTCTCTATGTGATTACTCAACCTGCTAAAACAACAGTCAAATCCTCCTAAAATCTTAAAAGTGGAAGGATACATTGGATAATGTGGACCTAGATGCACTGTGCCTGAAAACAAAATAGATGAGATTATCATATTGAAATGTTCTTGATCATAAAACTCCTGGATCAGATCTGTCTTGGAGCTCACCAACAAGTAGTAAATCTCAAGCCTACAAGGGTACTTCCATAACCTACTCAACAAAGCAATATATATCTTATAATAATTCTGCTTGCTCCTCCGTTATGTAGCCCATTCATAACATTTCCACATGGTTAGTTGAAGGGGAGGGGGAGGTAGTGATGAGTGAAATGTGTAATTTTTATTTTTGAACTATGTTTTTCCCCTCTGTTACTTTGCCATCTGTAATGCTTTCATGTGATTAGTTGACGGGAAAGGCGAAAAGCAAAAAAAAAAAGGAGAGAGAAAAAGAGGGTATGGCAAAGAGTGAGAGGAAGAGGGGGAGTGCTGTGTATTAAGTCTATAAAATTGTGCATAAAATATATAAAGTGTATATATAAAGTGCATTAAGCAATCATATTCCAATTTCTCTCACTTTTCAATGATTAGCAGGTGAGCAGCTATCTTTTGATACAGACACAACACAGGCTACACTTTCAGATTTTTGAATAGTTTCCAGAAATAACCCAATAAGTTAACCATTAATTCCGTGAAATATTCACAGGTTCCACTAGTTGTTATTATTCTTATTACAGTACGATATTTAATTTGAAAAGTGGAATTTATATACAGTAATATCTCTAAATGCAGATTCCCTTGGGCATACCATTCATTAATCATTTAATGAAATTGACCTCCCTTCTATACTAGTAGATTTAGTGTTAGGTTAAACAGAGAAAGAAGGGAAATCGTAGACAAACAGAGGAATAAAGTGTTCAAATTTATAAAATAATTCTTCAATAAAAATCTTGTAAAAATTAGCCACAAGAATTATGAGATCCATGGCACACTAAACAACCAGTCGTTTGTATTGTCACTAGCAATGTGTTGTGCTAATAGTGAAGAGACTTATGACCACACACAGCTGATAAACATAAGAGAACTAGAGCAGAATGACATTGCACTGTAATTACCAGTAGCATTGCAAAATTAACCAGTGCTTTGTTAGCTTGGAATGCTGAGTTTTACTTATCTTGTGAAAAAGTTAACTGCAATAGACTGGCATCTTATCCAGGGAAAGATTTGTCTCATATTTTCTTAAAATTACATAGAAAACAGAGTTAAGTCTCAGTTTAGTGATTTGTGAAAGAATTAATTTTCTCTTTCCTGAATTAGAATAATCTTTTTTGGCTTTTTAATTTTATTTATTCTCTTCTAATCTGACTTACCTTTGATTTCAGCTTCGATTTTATTTTCCCTTTGCCACCTTTCTTGAGCCCAATTTTCATTTTAAGCTGTGAAAGGTCAGTATCTTGCATTGACATATTACTCGAATCTGTAGGCATAAATGGAGTTGAAGGAAGCATTCCCATGGCTGCATTTGCTGCACTTGTTGCAGCTGTTGAAAGCAAAGTGAGTGAATCCATAACTGTAGGTGACATCTGCTTAGGAGAAGGTGATACACTAAGGGAAGAGGTACCTTGAGTTGGTGATGAACAGCAACGTGACACAGGTGGACTGCCATCAAAATCATAGATTTTCCAGGCTTCTGAAGCATATCTATCAGGACAAGCGAGTGGAGTCCTGTCAGGACCAGGTGAGTTCTGGTGTTGTACATTTTGTTGCAGTTTCTCCTTGAGTTTATCAGGCACTTCAGCATTTTCTTTGTCATTTAGTTCATCAACAGTTTTTGCTTTCAATTTCTTTACTTTTTCCTTTGTCACATTTTTCTTCTTCTTTTGTGGCTTTTTGTCTCCTTTCTTAACTACTTCTAGGTTTTCAGATTTAACGCAAGGTTTAGAAACAGCAGTTGAGTTAAGAGCCGCTGAAGATGCTGTGGCTGCTGCAGCTGCAGACACAACGGCAGCAGTCGCAGCAGCAACCAATGCATCTGCATCTGTTTTGGGTATTGCATCAAGCTCCCTTTGTTTTCTCTCTCGGGTGGCTGCAGCACTATAGTTGCGCACCACTGTGTTGATGCAAGCATCAATACTTTCTGATGTACTTCTCTTGACTGGTTCCTTCTTTTTCTTTTGTGCTGCAGTTTTCTTTTCTTTAGGCCCAGTGCTTGTTGTACCAGCTTTACTTTTGTCCTGAGCTGATTGCTCTCCTTTCTTACCACCACCTTGAATACTATCGTACTTGGCAGATTTTCCCCACTTTGAGTCACCTTTCTCTTTGGGTTTTGGATCTGACTCGGCAATAATAAGACGTGGCTCTGGTGATTCATCTGTTGAACTATCATCTTCTGGAAGCGAATGCAAGTTCTTAGACATTGCCATTGCATTGGCAGGCATTAATAAATTACTTGGTACTTTAACAGGAGTACCACCAGCCTTAATAGAAGGGGATGAAGAATAAGGAAGCTTCTTATCAACTTTTGTTGTTTTACTCTTTTCTGCTTTTGGATGAAGCAAAAGCTCTTTCAAGCAACTTCCTGGACTTCCAGGTGGTGCACCATCAGTTTTAGATGAGTTTTTATTAGAAACATTCTTTGCTGAGCTTTTATTAGATACATTCTTCACAGAGTTTTTATTCATTACTTTTCCTTTTAATGATTTGGCTGCTACCACAGTTCTATTAGCTGATTTCTTTGTTATTTTAGTGATTTTTCCTTTAGCAATTGAATTTTTTTTCACTGTTTTATTCGGAGGAAGATTAGAACTATTTTTACTGATAGATTTCGCAGGTGTTTTTGTAGGATTGACTTTTCCAGGATCCTTTTGATTACTGTTGGTCTTTTTCACTGTAATGTTTTCTTTATCTTCTAATTTTGAACCATCACCTGTCACTCCGGCCACAATTTTCTTTGGAATTTCTTTAACAACAGGTTCCTTCTTTTTCTCAACAGGTGTAAAGATCTGTGGAAGAGAAGCATCAGGAAGCTTTCCTTCGTTCTTCATAGGAGACAATAAACCAGAAGGCAACATCTTCACACCAGTCATTTCATACTGCGAATGTCCAGCTTCTTCAGGCAAATTATTATTGGTCAACCTATAAAGAAAAAATAATTTCAAATATATTCTCAACTCCACTGGTAAGTAAATGCATTCAGAATCTTTACTCAACACAAAATATTTATACAACTTTATAACACTATTCCTCTATCACACACACACACACACACATTATCATTTGGTATCTGTTTTCCATGCAGGCATGGGTTAGATGGTTTGACTGGAACAGGTAAGCCAGAGAGCTGCACCAAAATCCAGTCTAATCTGGTATGGTTTCTATGGCTAGATGCCCTTCCTAATGCCAACCACTCCAAGAATGTAAGGGGTGTCTTTCACATGCCTGTTACATGACACTGGTATTGGCCACAATTACAATTTCACTTGGCTTGACAAGTCTTCTTAAGCACAGCATGTTGCCAAAGGTTTTGGTCACTTGTCATTGCCTCTGTGAGGCTCAATGTTCAAAGATCATGTTTCACCACCTTGTCCCATGTTTACCTGGGTCTACTTTTTCTACAGGTTCCCTCCACAGTTAAAGGCCAGCACTTCTCTATACAGCTGTCCTCGTTCATATGTATCACATGACCAAACCAGCACAGTTGTCTCTTGCACATCACATCTGATGCCTCTTATGTCCAGTTTTTCTCTCAAGATGCTTATATTCTGTCATACATGCACACTGAAATTGCACATCCAACGAATCATGCTTGCTTTATTTCCACACATGTTCTCAGCAGTCACAGCCATGTAGCATGGCTGTTCACATATAGGCATCATACAATCTTCCTTCTACTCTGAAGGAAAGGCTCTTAGTTACCAACAGAGGTAGGAGCTCTCTGAACTTTACCCAGCCTATTCTTATTCTAGCAGCTACAGTCTCGGAACATTGATCTCAACAGCTGACTTGGTCACCTAGACGACAGAAGCTATCAACTACTTCTAGGTAACCCACCTGGTATTTGATGGAGTTTATTTTCTGTATATTTCCAGTGTTAATTGTACCTGTGCATCTGTTATTTTCCTTGTTAACCTTCCTCTGATATTGCTGCACTTCTTATGTGTCCATAGCTTGTATTGGGTACATCTTATAGAATTTCTGCCTATGCCTTTTCTGCATATTGAGAAGGAATTTGTGATTTGTCTGCTTTCCCACTCACTAAAGGTTTTGGTTTTTGCTAAATTAACTTCTAGACTTTGCTTCCACACCTGAAATTTCTTCTCTAGTTCTGGTAGTGATTCAGCATAGAGGAGCTCCCAAGAGCAGCCTGACTTAAATTCCTTTGTTATTGCCTAGAGGACTATGATGGACAAGAGGGAGCTAAGGACTGACCCTTGGTGAACCCCTATCTGTATTCTGAATTCATTGCCAACCTTCACCTTATTGATAGCATTCCTGTACATGGCTTGTACAGCTCTCATCTATCCCTACTTTCCACATTGACCACCAGATAAGGGAGCAGGAGACCTTGTTGAAGGTTTTCTCCATGTCAACAAAAGCCAAGTACAGGGGTTTATTTTTGGCTCGGTACTTCTCCTGCAACTTCCTTACTAGAAATATAGCATCAGTGGTGCTTCTCCTTGGCACAAAACCAAATTGCATCTCATCTAGACTAAGTTCTCTTCCTAATTAGTTGGGCTATGACCCTCTCCATAACTTTCACTGCCTGATCTAATAATTTGATACCTCTGTAATTATTTTTGTCTAAGGCATACCTTTGTAGCTGCTTCACCAGTCATGGGGTATGACTCCCTTGTGAATAACTTGATTAACTATACGGGTGATTAGACCATAACTCACACTGCCAGATATTTTAAGCATCTCAACAGTGATTCCTGATAGGCCAGGGGCTTTCCTGGTTTTCCTATCCTTCATGGCTTTATCTACCATGCTACTGCTTATTCAAATTGCTGGTTCCTCTGTTGGATCCACAGTAGGCAGATTCTCCTTCTCCCATTGGAGATTTTGAGTATGTTACACTACTAAATTACTTTTGCTACATGTGCAGCTGACACAAAGTGGCCATTTAAAAACAAACTTGATACATAGATATTCTTGGATGAATGTAGGTGGAAATAATAGTCGTTTTTATGAAAACTAACATAAATTTCAGTAAACAATACCAAAAATGCTTATTCAATTGAGTTTAGAATTTAAAATGCCCTAAACATTTTAGTGAAAGAAATATTTGTAACTTTTCCTTACCTTTGTCTTTTATACACCTGTCCATCTGTTGGACTGTTAAGGAGCCTTTTCTCACCAGGTCTTAAGTTTGGACTTGTCTCAGAAAGGCTTTCACTAGTTTTTGCTTCTTGAGAGTTGGGAAGCGATACTGGAGTTGTGTTTCCAGCCTGAGCTGCTGGAGTTTCTGATGGAGGAGGAGATACTTCCTCTTCAGCCTCAACTTCATCTGAAAGATAGAAATGCTATTGTATCAAAAACAAGAAGTATTACATTAAATTGGATTGTTTATTTACTGTTGTAGATGCATTTATAATACATGAAGAACAAATATCTTTTTAAAACTATTTTAAAACTAAACATCATTAGAAATATAAAAACATGTAGAAGCAGCATCATGGTAGGCTGGCATTGGTTGGACATGTCTATAGAATGGTTACAATCCAACTGTCTTATATGATGGTGCTTCTACATGTTTTTAAAGTTGATGATGATGAAAGCAAGACTCTAATGCCATTGTGTTCTGCACTACCAATCCAACTACTACAAACAGCATATAGCAGAAATTCCCTTCAATTCTAAACAGGTCCATAGTTTTCTTTGCAATTTAAAATTGTGAAAGGATAAAATTCCTGCTGCTACAAGAGGTGTATATCAAAGGAAGAAGGAAACCTTGATTCCAAAACATACACATCACTTTCATTTGCACAAGCAGCTTTATGTAAAAATCTGTCCAGTTATAAAAACATGAGGTCTAGTGGTTAGAGTATTGGGCCCACAATTATAAGGTTTTGGGTTCAAATCTTGAATGGACAACAGCAGAAAAGGCATCAACTTATAAAGAAACACATGCCTTAACAATTTTCAATAATTCAAATTTTAAATCATTCCAAAAATGCTTGTATGTAAAACTGAATGTAAAACTTGTAAAAGAGATATTTAAAAAGAATCTAAATAAGAGAATAGCAAACAACTTTATAAAAAGTCTCTTACCTTCCATACCAGGAAACATATAAGGCAAGTAATGAGGAATATGTTCTTCTCGATGGTAAATTTCACGGCTCTTTGGGTTAGGAAATCCTAACTTGGTTTTTTTGGGCTTTGGAAACACCACTAATTCTTTCTCAAATGGAAAAGCATCAACATGTTTGATGTAGTCTTCTAATTCACTTATACTAATGTCCATTGTACGGAAGGCCAAACCTAAATCATTCAAATTCACTTTTGTGCGTCCATCTGAAATAGTAATATTTAGAAATCCATCAATCAGTTCTTAACACACATGCCCACACGCACGTGCGCACATGCACACACACACACACACACACATACACACACAAAAATATCTTTGTTATTATCATTGCTTTTCATGCCAGCATAGGTCAAAAAGAATTCACTGAAGAAGATTTTCTATGGCTGGATCCCCTTCCTGTTGCCAACCTTCACCTGTTTCCAAGCAAGGTAATATTTTGCCATCACCAGAAGACTGGACGTGAACAACACTGCTTCTATGACAGTGGTGCTCCTTTACAACCATAAAGCTATTTCAAGACAAAGAGATACAAACACACACATATACATACATATATGTACACACACACACACACACACACACACACACACACACACACACACAAACATATCTATATAAAAGAAAAAAAGGGGTTAAAAAAATCCTGGCAGATATAAACTAAGCACTCAGTATAAAAGAATAAGGTTAAATTTCCAAGAAGATACCGATAAATGTATGTACAATACAAATCTCATGTAAATCCTCATGTATGACAGATAAATTCAACAATTCTTATGCAGAATTTAAAAAAATTCAGAGTATTAACAACTATGAATAACATGTACAAAGAAAATCATATCTTTATTTTAGATCACACCTTAAGAATCCAACAATTGTTTCAATTGCATTAACATATACATACATATATATATTCACACACACACACACATATACATACATAATATTATCAAAGTTAATAGTAATATGTATGAAAATTTATGTCAACACAACATCATCAAGGTAACCCAAATTGGTTAAATTCTAACTGAACATCAGAAAAAATTTTAGCTGTTAAAAACCAACAAACCAAATTTAACTTTAGACATTCATTCATTCAACTAAGAACAATGTCAATGAATAGCTAATTTAGTTTATAAAAATAAGATATAAAAAATATCATACTAATTCCATATTTTTTTGACAATTTGAAATCTACATAAAAAAAATCCTAACATAGAAAATGGGTATATTTATCCATTAAAATTGATGATGTCACTGGATATCTAAAGAACAAAAATTGCAGACAAGAATTCTACGTTATGCTTAATAGATAACTAAAGAAAAAAAACTACAGAAAATAATTCTACGTAATGAATATCTATAACTAATGAATATCTAAAGTTAAATTTGGTGTTTTTTTGTTAGCGATTTTTAACAACTAAAATTTTTTCAGATCTTCAGTTAGAATTTCACCAATTTGGATTACCTTGATAATGTATTGACATAATAATATTATGTGTATATTTATATGTGTACATATGAATATACATAATGCTAGCATGGAAGGTGGACATTAAACAATGATGATGATGATGTGTATATATATATATATATATATATATATATATATATATGTTAATGCAATTGAAACAATTGTTAGATTCTTAAGGTGTGATTTAAAATAAAGATATGATTTTCTTCATACATATTATTGATTGTTATATATATAACTGTATATTACATATATCATAATGATATTTATTCTCCGATTTGAAGTGACAATTTTTAAATATAAACAACTGACCGAACTCTGTAACTTGTTTATAAAAATATTACTTATGTAGTATATATATACATACACACATTTGATGAGCTTCTTTCACTTTCTATCTAGCACATTCATTCACAAGGCTTTGGTTGGTTCAGGGTTATAATAGAAAAGAATTACTCAAGATGCCATGCAGTGGGATTGAACCTGAAACCATGTTGCCAGGAAGCAAACAGTCATGTCTGCATATATACAGGATTTTTTCCCCTCATATTTGACGTTTTCAACCTCAGCCTTGTCAACACGTCAGACTCATCATTGTTTGCCTCAGCTTCATTATCATCAGACTCACTAACAATGTCATCAATTTAAATATCATCATAGCAGGATGGGACAAATCTTTTTAATGAACACACACTAACATCAGTGATTACTTGTCACCGGGTTGTAAAATAATGTAAACATTAAGTTTTGTAAAGGATTACAAGATTTAAATAATAAAAATTGCTGCATCACTGTAAATATAAATAAACTTTGTACAGTACCATTACCACTTTGTACACCACCATTACCACTGTCTTTCACATCACTTACTCTCACTGTCATCCCTGAATGCCTCGGCTACCACCACCACCACCTCTGCCTCTATCACAACCACAGCTCATACTATTACTATCACCCCATTATCATCAGTGTTCAGTATGTTCGTTCAGTATTCAGTCCCTTTCTCTCTGACATACCCACTCGTTCTCTCTCTTATTATTATTCCCACTGCTACCTTTAATAAAACATCATCAACTCTCCCTAAATTTTTTGTCTCTCTTTCTCTCCCTCCCTTTTTCTTTCTCATCTTTGTATTGATGTTTATTATAATGGGATTTCACCAGTCTAACATTGAATTCCAATATATTACTTTTGAAAATATTAATTGTGGCCATTTCTATGCTATTGAGTTCAGGTTTGGGTTACTAACAATATTTAATACTTCAATCTTTGTTATATTCTTTAGGCTCACTTAATTCATGCCCCCCCCCCCCTTTCAACTCCAGCAGTTCTTGAATAAAATTTCATGCAGCACTCTTAAAAATAAAGATATCTTGCTCTCCTTTCACCTTATGAACAAACTTAATATACATCCACATCATGTTCAGAAACATTTGAACATATTCCAGAGATAGTTTCTAACCAATTATTATAGGCAATAATTCAATCAAAAACTATTACAGAGAAAATCTGCAATAAATGTATATCACATCTTATTATAAATGTTGGTTCTTTATCCCCCAGCTTCTGTTAAGCAGACCAATGAATAAAAGTATTCAAGCCCTGATCATCTCATCTTTGTTTAAAGCATATATGTCTAAGACTACATTATTGTACGTCTTTCGAGTGTTGGGCCTCACGGAGGCAATGACCAAGACCTCTGGCATTATGTCGTGCTTGAGAAGAAGACCCATCAAGCTGAGCAAAATCACAGTCCAGATAGATACTGGTGCTGTGCCAGTGGCACGTAAAAGCACCCATTACACTCTTGGAGTGGTTGGTGTTAGGAAGGGCATCCAGCCATAGAAAATCACGCCAAATCAGACTGTATCCTGGTGCAGCCTTCCAGCGTGCCAGCCCAGTCAAAATGTTCAACCCATGCCAGCATGGACAACGGACATCAAATTATGTTCCTTTCTCATTTTAAGACTGGAAGATATGAGGTGAGGGAGATTTGGCTGTGGTTTCTAGCATGTGAAGCAACTAAATAGAAGCTCCCTTATTTACTCATATTATAAATGTATGTCATATATGAATTTTAGACAATCTTCTTTAAAAACCTATGAACACTTGCAGAGTTTTCTTGATCCGAATAATCTGTCACATGTGTTCTGTTTACATGTTAATGAGTGTATATTGTATAAATGGAGATCAGATCATAACTTGAAAAAAACATGCTTCATTTTGTTCTAGTTTCATACATTTGATATTTAATCACCATCAACTCAACAAATATTCAAAAAATATTCCTCCAGAATAACAAAACAAACAACAAAAAATAAAAACTTACACTGTTCAGCATACTGGTGAGTTAGTTTACTAACATCAAGAATATATCGCTCTGTCACATCAGTAAGAACTTCAAGTGGAGTGGAATTGGTAGAATGCCATCCTAGATGTTGGCAGATTTGGGCCACAACAACCCGTAGCATTTGTCGACAGTATTCCGTAGTCATCTAGAAGACGAAGAATTGGACAACATAATGAGAAAAAGTTCAGAATAAACCTAAATTAATGAGAACATCTAAACAGCAAAAACAAGGAAGATGGTCCCCAAAATAGCTGTACCTTATATATATATATCATCATCATCGTTTAACGTCCGCTTTCCATGCTAGCATGGGTTGGACGATTTGACTGAGGACTGGTGAAACCGGATGGCAACACCAGGCTCCAGTCTGATTTGGCAGAGTTTCTACAGCTGGATGCCCTTCCTAACGCCAACCACTCAGAGAGTGTAGTGGGTGCTTTTACGTGTCACCCGCACGAAAACGGCCACGCTCGAAATGGTGTCTTTTATGTGCCACCCGCACAAGCCAGTCCAGGGGCACTGGCAACGATCTCGCTCGAAAATCCTACAGGAGCCAGTCAGGCGGTACTGGCAACGGCCACGCTCAAAATGGTGCATCTCATGTGCCACCCGCACAAGAACCAGTCCAGGGGCACTGGCAACGATCTTACTTGGCTTGCCGGGTCTTCTCACGCACAGCACATTTCCAAAGGTCTCGGTCAGTAGTCATCGCCTCGGTGAGGCCCAATGTACAAAGGTCTTGCCTCACCACCTCAGCCCAGGTCTTCCTGGGCCTACCTCTTCCACGGGTTCCCTCAACTGTTAGGGTGTGGCACTTTTTCACGCAGCTATCCTCCTCCATTCTCACCACATGTCCATACCAGCGCAATCGTCTCTCTTGCACGCCACAACTGATGCTTCTAATGTTCAGCTTTTCTCTCAAGATACTTACACTCTGACGGGTATTCACATTGACATTACACATCCAACGGAGCATACTGGCTTCATTCCTTGCGAGCTTACATATGTCCTCAGCAGTTACAGCCCATGTTTCACTGCCATGTAGCATGGTTGTTCGTACGCATGCGTCATACAGTCTGCCTTTTACTCTGAGTGAGAGTCCCTTTGTCGCCAGCAGGGGAAAGAGCTCTCTAAACTTTGCCCAGGCTATTCTTATTCTAGCAGCTACACTTTCAGCGCACCCACCCCACTACTAACTTGGTCGCCCAGATAGCGGAAGCTATCGACTACCTCTAGTTTTTCACCCTGGAATGAGATAGAAGTTGTTTCCTGTTTGTTTGCAGTCTTTATTGCACCTGAACATCTGCCACAAACAAAAACTAACTTGCTAGTTAACCTGCCTTTGATGTTGCTGCACCTCTTATGTGTCCATAGCTTGCACCGGGTACATCTTATAGAGTTACTACCTACTCCTTTTCTACATACTGAGCAGGGCCATCTACTTGAAGGGGTTTGTGTTTTATCTACCTTCCTACTTATTAGGATTTTGGTTTTAGCTAGGTTGACTCTAAGGCCCTTCAATTCTAGACCTTGCTTCCACACCTGAAACTTCTCCTCTAGTTCTGATAGTGACTCCGCAATTAGGGCAAGGTCATCAGCATAGAGGAGCTCCCAGGGGCAACCTGTCTTGAACTCCTCTGTGATTGCCTGGAGGACTATGGTAAATAAGAGGGGGCTGAGGACGGAACCTTGGTGGACCCCTACCTCTACCCGGAATTCATTGCTGTACTCATTTCCAACCCTCACCTTACTGGCAGCATCTCTGTACATGGCTCGCACAGCTCTCACTAACCATTCTTCTATCCCAAGTTTCCTCATTGACCACCAGATAAGGGATCGGGGGACCCTGTCAAAGGCTTTCTCCATGTCAACGAAAGCCAGGTACAGAGGTTTATCCTTAGCTAGGTATTTCTCCTGCAACTGTCTCACTAGAAATAAGGCATCAGTAGTGCTTTTACCTGGCACGAACCCAAACTGCATCTCATCTAAATTGATTCGCTCCCTAATTAGTTGGGCTATGACCCTCTCTGTAACTTTCATAACCTGATCTAACAGCTTGATGCCTCTGTAATTATTTCTATCTAAAGCGTCACCTTTACCTTTGTAGCAGTTGACTATGATGCTGCTACACCAGTCATTGGGTATGACTCCTTCGTGTATCACCTGGTTCGTAAGACGGGTGACTAGGCTATAGCCAACACTGCCAGATATTTTGAGCATCACTGCAGTGATTCCTGATGGGCCGGGGGCTTTCCCGGTCTTCATACTCTTAATTGCTTTATCTACCCTGGTACTATCAACTCGGATAGCTGGTCCTTCTATTGGGTCGACATACGGCAGGCTCTCTTTCTCCCATTCATTCTCTTTATTAAGCAATCTATCGTAGTGGCATCTCCAGACCTCTTTCTTTGCATCCTCATTTAATGCAAGCGTACCATCATCCATGCGAACACATTTCTCTCCTACAACATCACTATTCTCTCTCCTACACTGTCTTGCAACACGAAATATATATATATATATATATATATACACACATGTATATTATAATGTTAGGGAATTACAAAATCTGAACTTACAAGGATATACAATTTTATAATATCAAATTGAATTATATAATGAAAAATATTTTAATAATTTAGAGAAGAACCACCAAGATGCAACCCAAACAATGGAGGAGATCAGACACCATCAAGAAAAGTGTACTATACAAAATACTAATTTAAAAATCTAAAAAAATCCAAGAGAAAATTTGTAATCCATAAAATCTATAAAATATTAGACTAAAAATTTTAATCAGTTTAGTAAATTTATAAAAACGAAAGTAAATGAAAGACTACGCACGTTTCATGGCCACTTTTAACTGATGAACAAAAGGACTGCTTCTATAAGATACTCTTGCATACCACTTCACTAACATATGATAGTGACAGTATTATCTTGGTTGGTACTTCAATAGACATGATGGGCAGCATCATAATAGCTACATTGGAGTATATGGTAGAAGTGAAAACTGCATCAAGAATTCTGGAATTCAACGATCCAAATGAACCAACCAATTGTAACTTGGCACCTTCCAATCAGATGAACATGCAAGCCAGATAGACATCATTTTCACTGACAAATGGTTGCAGATACTATGTCATTTCCTCTTGAAGGATGTACCACTCAACATAACTACTGGTAATCAGTAGTTTATGTTGGGCGGTACAGTCTTCAAGAGGAGGAAAGAACATAGTAGTGGCTGCAGGATAAGAGTTAAACAGACTAAGAGACAAAAACCAGTCTAAAGAAGGAAGCTGTAAAAGTTGAAACATCCTTCTATGTTAAGCGCAATACTAGAGGATGTGTACAATGAAGAGAAGATGAGAAAGAACAAATGGTAGTTTCTATGGATAACTTATTGAAAGTTACAGACCAAATCTATGACTGAAACAAGGCATGAACAACACCAAACATAACAATGGTGGAACACAAACTTGGGTAGAGTCATAAAAGATATGACAACCTGGAAAAAACAGAATAAAAGGAGCAGCAAAGAGGAATATCATGATGCTAAAAGTGAAGCTAGGTGATGAATGTATATAATGCAGAAAGAGGCTGAAAGGAGGAGGCTTGCTGGTATTTAGTACTGGGAGGATCAGAGATGGTTCTCTGACTTACTAAAACAATGTACAGGGTGTTTCGAGAAATTTGATATCATTTCACAATCTAATAATTTAGCCAGTTCTTGTTCAAATGACTTCAAATTTTAACAGCATGTGTAGAAACAGGTCAAAATTTTATGTTTAATGTTTGATATATTTATCTTTTCAGGTATAGAAATGTCATTCACTTGAAGAGAAAAAGCGTTTTGTGTGTTGGAGCATGCTTGAACACAGTCGAACAAGACTGTACAGTGTGTATTGGTGAGAGATTCTCTAAAGTCACCAATGGCAATGCAGATTTGGACATGGCACAAAAAATTCAAAGAGGAAGGCTGTCTGTGCAGGGCAAAAGGATCTGGATGACCACTAACATCGGATGAGACAGTCGAGCAGGTTCACCAAAAACTCTTGCAAAGCCCCAAGAAGTCCATAAGAAGAACAAGTCTGGAAACCCAGATTCCTCCAATGACAGTTTGGCATGTCCTGAGGAAATGCTTGCTAATGAAACCTTACAAGCTGCAGCTTGTTCAGGCCCATAACAGCAGATGACAAGCAAAAGTGCAAACTTGGGGCTATGTGAAGGGCCTGGTCTATATTCCCCCTCTTCCTGCAAACCTAGAGGAACTCAAGCAAAGAATCACCACTGCACTGGAGCCTGTTACCCAAGACATGCTGCAGCGTGTTAGAGAGTAGCTGAACTACCAACTTGATGTGTGCCATGTCTCAGGCAGTGCACATATTGAACATTTGTGAAATCTTTCATGGAATCTACATATCTTTGAATTTCTCATTCAAATTTGGAGGAATAAATCTTCTGCTGCTCAACATTAAGCCTGCTTAGTTTCATTTGCTTTGACTATGTATTTCTGTGATATTTACATCTCAAATGATATCAAATTTTTTGAAACACTCTGTATAATGGTGAATCAAAATATTGTTGGGGAAAAGTGTATCCAAAATGAGAGCAGTACACCTTCCTTAGCTGTTAATGAGAAGAGAGATGCTCGGAGACATCACTACAAGAGATTGTTTAATGTGGAAAATATGTGAAAAGAAGATCTTAAGTTTACCAAACTGAAAGACAATTTATTGAGGTGATAGTTACATGGACAAAATGGCCATTAACGATATGATATCAAAGAAGGCAGCTGTATAGTTGCTGAGATACTAAAATATTAAGAGGTATAGGCTTGAGCTACTCATTTACATAATCAACAAAGTTACACAGGATATAACAGCATAGGAAAGGAAATGCACTAGAAAGCAACAATTCTTGAGGTACCAAACTGATGAGCCAAGTTTTAGCACAACTGACAGGAGATAAATTCCACTTAGAAGAGATGCAGTTCAGATTTGACTCAAGTCAGAGTACCACAGATGCTCTCTACACAGAGACAACTGCAAGTGAACTTCCTGGTCAAGAGGAATCCTCTCCACCCAGCATTTGTTGATCTAGAGATCTTTAATAGAATATCATAATCAATAATCTGGTGGTCACCAAGAAAACTAGGAACTGAAAAATAATTGGTAAAAGCAGTGCAAGCCATGTAGAGAGATACAGTAAGTCAAGTGAGAGTTGGCAATGAGTTCAGCAATGAATATGGAGAGCAAACAAATATCCATCAGGGCTTGGTTCTCAGTCCACCTCCTCCTATTTATTACAGTCTTCCTAGCCATAACAGTCAAGTTTAAGACTTGATGCCCATAGGAACTCCTATATACTGATGACCTAGTTCTTATAACAGAATCTGTGGAAGAAGCTAGAATCAAGAAACCTCAGAATAAACTTAATGGAGGCTATAATTTTAGTAAACAGGAAAGAAGACAGGACAATGATAGTGTCAAGGAAATAGCTGTGCTTGATATGCAGAAAAAGAGAAGGTAGAAACTTCAAACACTGTACCCTACATGATCTCTGGGTGCACAAGAAGTGTAGTGGAATCAAAGGCAGACAGACAATGAATTTTTTGGTTTTATTCTTTTACTAGTTTCACTCATTTGACTGTGGCCATACTGGAGCACTGTCTTTAGTTGAACAAATTGACCTCAGGACTTATTCTAGGAGCCGTTACCTCTGCTGACAAGGGGAATTATCTCCAAGTGAAAAGTAGATTGTATGATGCATGCATACAAATTGTGATGCTGCGAGGTTGTGAGGTGTAAGCACTGAATGCAAAGGATATGTAAAGGTTGGAAAGAACAAAAACAAGCATGACTCACTGGATGTGTAACGTTGCTATTCATGAACAAGGCATAGATGAAGTGGGAGAAAAACTGAATACAAAAGTGCAGTTAAGAGTGACAGTTACACTGGTATGGACGAGTAATGAATGTGGCAAAATGAGACATGGGTGAAGAAGTGCCAGGAAATTCATGTGGATGGATTCAATGAAAGAGGAAGTCTAAGGGAGACTTGAGCAGAAGTGGTGAAGGCAAATCTCACAAAAGGGATTGTTTGTCATCTCTTTTGTGATTTTTGCCTTCACCATTTCTGCTCAATCATGAATGCAACAAGTAATGGGATGCTGTGTTGGAGAGGACTCATCCAACCTATGCAAGCATGGGAAAATGGACATAAAAGTAATGATGATGATATATTTAAATATGTACATACATACATGTGTGTGTGTGTGTGTGTCCGTGACATCATGCACTAATTGTAAACAAACTATGTTGTTTATTTGTAATCTTCTATAAAAACATGCCTGGCCATTGTGTTGTTCATATTTGAAGGACTAAGAAAATAGAAGCTTGTTTGGAAACAGATGAGGGTTAGCAACAGGAATAGCATCCAGCCATAGAAAATCTGCTTCAACAGATTTTGTCTGACCCATGCAAGCATAGAAAAGTGGATGTTAAAATGATGATGATAATGATGCTGCTAATTGGAAAAGGACACATTGGACAAAGTTGTTCTAGATGCTCGTAAAATGATGAGATGGCTTCTATCATAGGTCTGCTTGATCAAAGTTGATCTGGGCTTAAACAACAACAACAACAACGACAACACCCTCACTTCAAATTATGCCAAATCTATTGCATTCATTGTATAAACCTACCTTGGAAATCACTGTTTTACTTCAATAATCCACGTGTAAAATCCTGTTAGCAAGGATGATTTTGATTTTGTAGATATTATGTTTATAAAATCCAGCAAAGACATAAATGGATGTTTAGTTAACCGTTCAAAAGATGCAGATAGATATCTTTGTGTAAGCTAAGAGTTTTATCAAAGAACTGCTTACACAATCAACACACAAAATACCATTGATGGCACATATTCTGGAAGCAACATTGCTGTTGAGTTGTTACATGTATCAACATCTGTAAAATGAAAAAAAAAGAAAGAAATTTAAGTCATAATAGATACTTATTAATTTAGTAAGGTTATCTTAGTTAATTCTTTAGTTCTACAAGTATTCTGGATGAATGATCCATAATTTGTATCTACCCAGTGATATTTTGTAGTAACCATGACCAAAAGCACTTAAACAGTAGATGCTCAAGTTGACTGGAGTAAATAGATACAATGAGATGGTGCAACTCAATGCTTTAGACTGTGACACCTCTGTATAATTTACAAGTATTTCATTAACTTGTAAGTTGAGTTTAATATCTTCCATGGGCATGGCTCAGAGAGAGAAAGAGAGATCGATTTTGACAGGTTAACTTGACCTATATACGCAATAATGCAATGCTCCTTTACACTTATGGATTACCGGATACATAAAGACAGATACAGAGTTCATAAAATTCCCTGAGACTGGACTATGAACCCTTTTTAGTATGAATATATCATTACTGGTATTTTTATAATCTCTCAACTATCCCAAAGCTGGCTGCTTAGAAAGCAGTAACCCCTTCTCTTATCCCTGTATGCCAGTTACATATATCATCAAAGGAGGTTTGCTGCCTTTTTTTCAGTAATTTATGTGAGCAATATAAAACTGCATAATGTATCTGCCATTTGTTGATGTCTGAGACAAGTGTTGCATATGTATACATAGGATCCAGGACCCTTTTTAAATTCTCTCTATCAGATACCCAGTATTGGAGAAATTTGATGCAAGTAATGAGTGTGTCCACCATTAGCTGGTGATTGTGGTGGTCATTCTGACATCTAAACCCCTATTGAAAACATCATCATGATTTAATTGCTTCCTTGCAAAAAGGCAATGCAATTAATTTGATAACATAAAATTTCAGATAATACCAAATTTAAAGAACTGATTTAGATAATTAATATAAAAAAAGAACAATTATCACCTCTATTCAATATAGATCGAGAAATAATATATTATTCGACACCTTAATTATTAACTGTGCAAAACAGAATAACCCTAAATATGTCAATGTTAACTAGACACCCCGCCTCAATTTACAGCCACAGATATTAAAACCAACAACAGTCCGTGTTCTCGTTCGAGCTGCTAGAGATAGCGACCAAATTTCTCAAATCATACACTTACTGCCTTAAACAAGGATACATTGGATAACGTAGACTTAGGTACTCTAAAAAGATGAGACGATTATGGCAGAAATGTTTCAAATCATAGGTTTGCTCTATCTAGGTTCACTTGAGTATAAACACTAACGGTCAGACCATCAATCCGTTAATTTCAATACACAAACCACGATTTTGCTAAAATGTATACATAATAAATATCTTGGTATTATATATACAAATAACCTTAAATAAATATGAATTTACTATGGCGAATCTACAATTCTTCTGAATTAAGTAACAAAATAGCTGAAATTAAGTTTACCTAAAGCGTCAATAAATAATGAAAAAAAAAATACTTATTGATAGAAAATAAGAATATCTTTGATTGGAACGAAAACAAACGTTTATTTCTCGAGAGGAGACTTTTCTGAAGTAGCGTCCAATTTTATACAACTCGGATATAAATAACTCTTAAGTTGTATGTTTCTAGATTTGAATTTGGCAGAATGATGTAATTCTAGTTTAAAGCAATGAACTTTCACTCCGGTACAGTTCGAATTAACTTAACATAGCAATACATGCTCATCCTGCACACTCATATCAATAGAGATACTTTAAAAACACCATGACATACGATCACACACGTTATTAATATATGTACATTCTAGTATCAATTTTATATTAAATATGATTATCTATTTTGAAGCTTCATGCTACAAAGACACAATGTTTACAAACATTATCATTAACTGAAGAAGCAAACGATGATGACATGGCCCAAACTATTGATTTGTGATGAAAATTTTGGCTTTAATGGGAAATAAGAGAAAGGATAGAGTTAAATTTGATATTCTCACGAAAAAAAAAAATATACAAAGAAGGCTGGACAAAAATTGGGATGAAAATGGAGGTTTGCAAAATGTTGAAGATGCGGCTTGGCTTGGATTGGCTTGGCTTAGCTATTGTCCATCGATTCGAAGTGCAGATCGAAAACATACAATATATACATATACACACACACATATATATATATATAATGTACAGCCTAGGATAGACATAAATCTTAAAAGAGATGTATAGTATATTTTATGTAGAAAGAACTAAAGTAAAAAAGAATCATAATTTGGTGAAGGTTATAATGTGTAACAGTAGTTTTAATAGTAGTCGGACAGGAACAGGTGCGTTCCTAGGGTCACAGAAACTAGGTGACACACAGAGTGGCTAAACAATGTAAATCGTTCATTAGCAACAAAGATGGAATAAAGCTTACTTTTGATACCGTTTGATATATGCTACCTAAATACTCCAAGTGTTAAGGGTTTTAAAAAAACCAAACGCACAGTTGGATCTATTACGAGGTAAGAAGAGGGTTTGATTACCCACACAAATAAATTCAGCGTTGATATTGACTAGTTCAGTCTGACACTCTCGTTGAACATTTTAACATCCACGAGATTCTCGCTCACAGAATAAGATCCCTCCACACTTTTAATCAAGCTTTAATCTAGCTTCGTCTTATCTACAACTGCTGTCTTTCTTAGCCTATATTTTCTAATATACATACATTATATATACATTTGTTTGTTTTCATACGTTAATAAAAACACACACACATACTTTTACCATGTCATTTGAGACTTTACTACAGATCACACATTTAGTTATTTTTTCAGGAAATTTGCAAGAAGGCATTTTAGTTGTTTATGATTAAAGATGGAGCTTATGTATTGGTGTAGGTTTTAAATTGGTTGTTGGTAGCCTTTTGTATTTTAATTTTTAAAAATAAACTCGATCGATTGGGAACTATTTAGGACCTCGTAGACTAAAGGAAGCAAATAAAAAATGATAATAATACACTCATTCATTTTGAAATACATAATTTATGAAAAAACGAAAAGGATTTGAAGGGATATTCAGTTCTGAACAAGGAAGGTTTTGACATTACCGTGACTGGGATGGGAAATGTAGCAGGGATAGCAATAGCCATATGTGTTACAAGTGGTTTCATAATGATAGATGTCATTGTCATACAGTAGAAAAGACAATGATCAAGTTCATAGGAGATAATAAAGAATCACCGTTAAAACATCTTTACGAAGTATACTTAAAACAAAAAAACGTTTTCGCTTTATTTTAATTATTCTTCGTTGGTCGTTTACGAGAAATCTTTCAAGGGAGTTAACTTCCTTTTGTAGATTATACTTCTAATGTCGCATTTCTATTTTCTCAAGAATGCTTTCGAGATTGTCTTCGTTTTACCATATTCTAAAATTTATAAAAAGAAAAAGCGAGCTTTTACCAACTTTTATAACAGAGAGCTTTCGTAGTTTTCCCATATTCTAATAAGTGAACTTAGACTTTTATAACAGAAAGCATGATACCTCTGTAATTATTTGTATCTAAAGTGTCACCTTTACCTTTGTAGCAGTTGACTTAGGTACTGCCACACCAGTCATTGGGTATGACTCCTTTGTGTATCACCTGGTTAACTATACAGGTGACCCGCATCATTAGACGGGCCACACTACTAAAGAAAATTCGTCTTATCCGCCTTTGTAGAGAGTACGGACAATCGTGAGTTGGGTGATGCCGTATGGCGCTGCAACCATTTCGATTTCTCTTTGAAGGTAACAAACTGCAGTTTTGGTATACGCAGAGTATTTTGAAAAACACCCTGCAAGCATTGGTGATAAGAGACAAGTTGTGGAGATTTAAGTGATGTGTCACGGGAAGTACAATGTTGATCCAGTGATTCTACAACGATTCCTTTTTTTTTTTTTTGGTGGATATTGTCTTGCAACACACGAAAGCTTATTGTTGTCATCTGATGATATGTGGGCTGAATATCCAAGCAAAATGTATTCAATAATAAAATCATTGGTATTGTGTGTTGTTTGATTTTTTTTTTCCTAGAATGAAAATGTTATTACAAATGCAAACAAAATATATTTGTCAATAAACTTCAAGTGTTGAAGAATTATATTTCAGGAGCGGAACCGAGGGGGGGGGGGGAATTTAAGAAAAGAAATGCGCTCTTCTAAATAATGTTATTACGCTCTTTTCTCCTGGAAATTTATTCCCTTCTGACCTTATGCTCTCCCTTCGAAAAATTCCTGGGACATCTAATTTATGTACCTGGGCATCATTCGAATTGAAAACGTAGTATTGGATATTCTATAGTTGACAGAATTATGAGATTAGGAGAGTCTCAGATGCATGCATGCTCACCACTTATAAATGATGGGTGAAACGATATTTTTAATTTAGTTAATAATGTCTAAACGGTGAAATATATAGTTGGATCTTGATTATGGTAGAGACCACTGTTAGATCTTGACTTCCTAAAATTATAGATTACAACAATTTTTAGTCTTCAGAAATCCTTTTATGAAATACATTATTAATAAGAATTCTGCAGATGTCTTTGATAAATTCATTAACCAACTTGAACAGTATCATACTCATGAAGCCAGATGAAAATGATACAGTGAGTCAATTTTTATTAAGTCTGAGAGATACAGCGACAGGTTATTATGATAAACTAATGTGGTCTGAAATTACAAAAGTGTGGGCTGAAGATGACATTACATAATACATATTTAAGAACAAAAAAAAATTATAAAAAAACATTGCGTCTAAATTTACTACCAACAAAAATATATTCAGTAAACGAATAAAACTATTTTCATTGAAGAAACAGCACCATGGATAACCTTTTAAAGATTGTCGATTCAGTTCTCTTTAACAAATATGAAAATAGTCTCTTTTCCTTAAATGATATAAAAAATTATATCAACTGGTTGAAAAGCAATTTGCTATAACTCTGCCTTGTCTCTCAAAGCTGGGAAAGCTTTTACTTTATAGGATGTGCATTTATACTGTCCAGAATGAAAACTGCTTTCCACAGAACAAATGAAAAAAACAATCTATCCAATAATGCTCAATAACTGTACATCAAATTCATTGACTGATAAATCAAAAGTTATTGATTGCAAATCAGTCAAGCTTGAAATTAGCTAACTCAGAAACAAATCAGATTGTAGAAGAGAACTGACATGAGAACAGAGGATAGGTGTAGCATTCACATCTGACTCAGTTCAACAACCAGATTTGTTAACTTGAGTTTGTAGCATGCGTATGAATGAGGACAGCTGCATCAAGAAGTACTGATCTCTAATTGTGGAGGGAATATGTGGGAAGGGTAGACCCAGGAAGACATGGGATGAGGTGGTGAAAAAGGATCTCTAGATGTTGGGCCTCAGAGAGGTGGTGACAAGGGGCCAAAACTTCTGATCGCTTGCTGTGCTTGAGAAAACACATCAAGCTAAGTAAAAGTACATATTCCTAGTGTCCCTCTTCAGCTGAGTGATCCTATTCTTACAGGTTCATGGGTGTTGGTGTCAAGTAGAAAGCACCCAGTACACTCTGTAAAGTGGGTGGCGTTAGGAGGGGCATCCAGCTATAGAAACCATGCCAAAACAGACAGAACCCGAGCAGCTCTTCAGCTGATCAACTCCTGTCAAACTGTCCAACCCATGACAACATGGAAAATGGACATGAAATAATGATGATGATAATGAAGAAGAATTTGTAATACAAACAACTAAAACTGCTTAAAAACTACCCAATACCGGAGGGCATATTTAAGCCTACATTATCAAATGTACCTTTCCGTTATTTAATCATTTAATAAGTTCAAACGTCGGTGTAAGGCTAGTAAGCCATGATAGACTGAGAAAGGTATATAACCCTATACAAAAGAATAAATGAAATATAAGAATGCAAAAGCTAGAGAGAAGAAAAAAGAACAGTTCAATGTTTTGGTTAGATCTTTTGCAACTTCAATGAGTTGCGAGAACATATCTATGGCTATTTGATCCCTGAAAAGAATTTGTATTGCCAATGTTGATGAACTTTTAAAGACAATTTCTAAAATGTTCTGTCTGTCTGTCTTTCCTTCTCTCTTTCTCCCCCTCATACTGGTAATTTTTACACTCAAACAAATATTGCTTTTAAAGACAATAGGGTTGATTGAGGGTTGGCTGCTATTTCTAACAGGTTATGTAATCTTATAGAGGCTCCATTCTTGCTTGTTCCCAATATGTTAGTTTTTACTTTATACACCTTTTAGTCTATATTTCCCATCTTACTGACTCCGACACAGTTCATCACTTGTAGTGACTCTCTATGCAAGCAGCAAGGAAACCTGTACATGGTGGCTCAAGCCAAAAATGATAACCAAATCTCTTTGAAACCAGACCATAATGTTGTAATGAGAACTTGGCTAAGGTTCAAACAATAGCTTTTAATATTTTCCCAGTCTAGAATCACAAAAAGGAAAAGAGTTGCCATAAAAGATATTAACACCTACACAAATATGGTTTGACCAATCAGCTCTGATTGACTTATTTGGCTGTAACTTCAAAAGAAGTCTGCAAATTTTCCTGCCAAACAGATTTTAGAACCTTCTGGGCCAATAGTTATTTAAAGTTGAGCTAATTCAAGATTTATAAGTGTCAGTGATTTTTTTTCCTGTATAGTAGCCTCTAATTTTCTCATCTTCCTATTCACAAGCCTTAACCAGTAGTGTCATCCAATGAATATTCATGATCTGCAATGATTCATATGCCCTGTACCACTTTCACAGCATTAATTTGTTAACCCTTTATCCTTCAAATTACTCAGTCAAATATTATGCTTATTGATTCACAATATTTTGAATTAATCATGTAGCTTCAAGACTTTGATAATGTGATTGCTTATTTTAAAAATGACATTGTGTAGCGTAGGTGTAAGAGGTAAAGTTTGAGCATGAAACATGTGGAATATTTGGGCCTGATATGGCCAGTTTAAATGCTAAAGGATTAATTTATTGTATTTTCATCTGTTAAGTTAGCAAGGTTGATAAATAAAATACTTGGAAACTCAGACAAATCTAAATGTGGTTATTTTCAAAACATACAGCTTATCTGATATTAAGAATAGCTAAAAAACATAAGATTACAAAGTGCATTGTCTTAAAAAATGGACACATTGGATAATGCTAAGATAAGTAATGACTAAAAAAAAAGAAAAATAGATAGGATGATTATGGCTTGAATGCCTTTGGTTACTGGTCTCCATGCTCAGAGCTATCTTAGGGCTAAACAGTAATAGCTTCTTATATGTATGTCACATGCTTGTGAAAACTAAGTCAATGAATTTATTACTCTATAAAACAAATCACTTATGAGATTCCGATGGTTTGTGTTAGGTATCCAGCTGTAGAAACCACATCAAAACAGACAGTGAAGTATGGTGTAGTTTTCTGGCTTGCCAGCTCCTGTGAAACCATCCAACCCATGCCAGCATGGTAAACAGACGTTAAATTATGATGATGATGATGATCATCATCATCATCATCGTTTAACGTCCACTTTCCATGCTAGCATGGGTTGGACGATTTGACTGAGGACTGGCAAACCAGATGGCTGCACCAGGCTCCAATCTGATCTGGCAGAGTTACTACAGCTGGATGCCCTTCCTAACGCCAACCACTCCGAGAGTGTAGTGGGTACTTTTACGTGCTACTGGCATGAGAGCCAGTCAGGCAGTACTGGCAATGGCCACGCTCAAATGGTGTCTTTTACGTGCCACCTGCACAGGAGCCAGTCCAGCGGCGCTGGCAACTGGCAAATATTTTTTCACAATTGCCAGTAAGGCAACGCTGGTAACGATCACACACAAATGGTGCTTTTTACGTGCCACTGGCACGGAAGCTGGTCAGCTGCTCTGACAACGATCATGCTCAGATGGTGCTCTTAGTGCTCCACCGGCACAGGTACCAGTCATTGAATTTGATTTTGATTTCACTTGCCTCAACAGGTCTTCACAAGCAGAGTTTAGTGTCCAGTGAAGGAAAGGTACGCATAAGTGGGCTGGTTTCACCCCTGGCATAGGCCACGGGTTATTGTCTCACTTGGCTTGCCGGGTCTTCTCAAGCACAGCATATTTCCAAAGGTCTCGGTCATTAGTCATTACCTCGGTGAGGCCTAATGTTCGAAGGTCATGCTTCACCACCTCATCCCAGGTCTTCCTGGGTCTACCTCTTACACAGGTTCCCTCAACCGCAAGGATGTGGCACTTTTTCACACAGCTATCCTCATCCATTCTCACCACATGACCATACCAGTGCAGTCGTCTCTCTTGCACATCACATCTGATGCTTCTTAGGTCCAACTTTTCTCTCAAGGTACATACACTGTCGATATTGCACACTGACATTACACATCCAGCGGAGCATACTGGTTTCATTCCTTGCAAGCTTACGCATGTCTTCAGCAGTCACGGCCCATGTTTCACTACCATGTAGCATGGCTGTTCGTACACATGCATCATACAGTCTACCTGTTACTCTGAGTGAGAGGCCCTTTGTCACCAGCAGAGGTAAGAGCTCTCTAAACTTTGCCCAGGCTATTCTTATTCTAGCAGCTACACTTTCTGTGCACCCACCCCTGCTACTGACTTGGTCACCTAGGTAACGGAAGCTGTCAACTACTTCTAGTTTTTCTCCCTGGAATGTGGCAGAAGTTGTTCTCTGCACATTTTCAGTGTTTATTGCTCCTAAGCATCAGCCACACACAAAAAACTATCTTCCCAGTTAGCCTTCCTTTGATATTGCATTCTTTGAAATATTGAACATGCACACTGTGCTTGAAATCCTTGCCCATGTGCATTGGACTGAAAATTTTACACATACACACTGGGTTCATTAGTCCTGTAATTGTGCATTGGGTTTGAAATGGTGAATGCAGATAAACTAGAGTGATGTGATTAAGAATTTTGCTTCACAAACACATAGATTTGAGTTTGATTTTACAACGCATCACTGGGCAAGTGTCTTCTTCAAAGCCTTAGTTTGACTAATGCATTGTGAGTGAAATTTGGTAAATAAAAATCATGTTGAAGCTTGTTGTCCACTGCCACCGTCACCACAATCACCATAATGTTCACTTTTCCATGATTGCAGAGGCTGTACAAAATTTGTTCATGCAGATTTTCCTTTAGCTAACCCACACATAAATGACATCTCTTTCATGATGGATAGATGGATGTAAACCAGAGCAGTCTTCATATGAATAATGGGCACAAACACACACACACATCATATGAGCTGTATAATTGTATAGTAAAAAATTATTATAAAATGATGAGAAGTACAATTAATTTTAAAAAATGGAAAATCAATAATTTATTTCTTGAAAATAAAAAGGATTTCTGTTTGACAATTTGCATTTGTTATTCTGCTCCAACACAGTGAAGTCTTTTATGCTTCAGAATTTCTGTGGCAGTGAACTGAAAGGTTTTCCCACAGTCACTACATTCGAACTTCTGCTTCAAAGGATTTTTATGACTTACATTTTCATCATCATCATCATTGTTATCATTATCTGAAAGAAAATGGAATTGCATTTGACTATAGAATGTTTTCTTATTTTAGGAAAGAAATTTTTTGAATATTCGATGTTCAAGTGTGATTAATAAAGTCTATATACGTAACAAGATGATTGAAGTCTTGTAATAAAAATATTGTTAAGTTTTAACAATAAATAATTTTGCAACAAGGCCTGGTTCTTCTTGTTCATCCTCATAATCATCGTTTAACGTCTGCTTTCCATGCTAGCATGAGTTGGACGATTTGACTGAGGACTGGTGAACCAGATGGCTACACCAGGCTCCAATCTGATTTGGCAGAGTTTCTACAGCTGGATGCCCTTCCTAATGCCAACCACTCCGAGAGTGTAGTGGGTGCTTTTACGTGCCACTGGCACGAAGGCCAGTCAGGCAGTACTGGCAATGGCCACACTCGAAATGGTGTATTTTACGTGCCACCTGCACAGGAGCCAGTCCAGTGGCACTGGCAATGATCTCGCTCGAATGTCTTTACACGTGCCAAAGAAGAAGCTTTTCCCAAGCGGGGAAACGAACCCCGGCCGCTGCGGTGAGAGCGCGGAATCCTAACCACTAGACCACTTGGGAAGCTTGTTAATTCATTATTTTCTTGTTGCTTGAGAAGTACCAGCATAGAGGAAAAAAGGAGGATGATGACTGCCACTGAATTTTACTGAAATTTTTCAAGTTCTCCTAAACATAAAGGAGAAGAAAACTGAATGAAATAAATGTGTTTAATGTTTACTTAAATTTGTTGCAAGATAATGGTTGAATGGTGGTCAATGCAGAAGCTAGGGATAGATGAGTGGTTGGTGAGAGCTGTACAAGCCATGTACAGGGATGCTGTCAGTAAAGTGAAGATTAGCAACAAGTATAGCAAAGAATTCAGAGTATAAGTAGGGGTTCACTAAGGATCAATCCTCAGCCTCTTCTTGTTCATCATAGTCCTCCAGGGAGTAACAGAGGAATTTAAGACAGGCTGTCCCTGGGAGCTTCTCTATGCTCATAACCCAGTTCTTATAGCTGAATCACTACCAGAACTATAGAAGAAATTTCAGGTGTGAAAGCAAGATGTAGAATCAAAGGACCTTAAAGTTAATCTAGTAAAAACCAAAGTCTTTGTAAGTAGGAGAGCAAACAAATCACAAATCCTTTCAGGTAGATGGCCCTGCTCAATCTGTAGAAAAGGCATAGGTAGAAACTCCATAAGATGTACCCAGTGTAAGCTATGGACACATAAGAGGTGCAGCAATATCAAAGGAAGGTTAACAGGGAAAATAGTTTTTCTGTGTAGAAGGTGAACAAGTACAATAAACACTAAAAATGTACAGAAAATAGACTCCATCAACTACCAGCAGGGTTAAGCTAGAGGTAGTAGATAGCTTCTGTTATCAAGGTGACCAAGTTAGTAGCGGAGGTGGATGCTCCAACAGCATAGCTGCAAGAATAAGAATAGGCTGGGCAAAGTGCAGCAAATTCCTACCTCTGCTGGCAACAAAGGACTTCAAACTGTTTGATGCAGGAGTCTGGTGCAGCACCTCAACTTACTAGCCCTGATCAAACCATGCAATGCATGCCAGCATGGACAATGAACCTTAATGATGATGATGATGATAGGGAAAACATGAACAGAGATAGAGGGCCAAGTTCTGTTCTGCAGAAAAACAATTTTTACAGGGTTTTGGGGTGCTTGACAATGTATATTGGTAGTTTAGGGATCATTATGAAAGAGAGGGGATACAGCTTGGTAATAGGATAGTGTTTGGAGAGTCATGAGTGAAAGTCAGTTTATATTATTGGGCAGTCACCTGAGCCACCTTTGAGACAAGGTGATCTTAGACAAATGAACTTTAGATTCAATAAGCAACTAACCTCTTGAAGATTCAGCAAATTCACAAGTACTTTCATGTTGCAGTCGTTCAATTACGCTTACAATAAACTTCCTCTCACACTTTGGACATGTCCAGTGACATTGAAGATGGCTGGTTTGTTGACTCCAAGCAGATGCAACGTTGCTATCATGAAGACTGTCAAACAAAACATTACAAATATTAAAAGAATTGCCCAGTATTTCTTGTGGGGGGAAAATACCAAGGATATTTTAATAAATGAGCAATATCTGAATCTCAAAAAGAGCAGGGAGTGGCAGAAGAGGTAGAATTCTAGAGAAGTGCATTGAGGTAAAATCTTGCTGGGATCAACTTCAATCTATTCTTCTGAGGCTGAGAAAATAAGAAGACTAATCCATATAAATAAATAAAAGGGAAAATCAATAAGGTACAGGGGTTGATTTAACCAACTGTTTCCTGTTCAGAATTTTGTATCATTGTATTACAAGATAGAAATCAATGTCAGTGACTTGGCAGAGTCATTAGTGTGCCAGACAAAATGCTTGCTAGTGTTTCTTATGGCTCTTTACATTCTGGGTTCAAGTCTTGTGGAAACCAAATTTTCTTTTCATCCTTTAGGAGTCGATAAAATAAAGTACCAGTCAAGTACTGGGGTCAATGTAATTGACATGCACCCTCTCCTCCTAATTGTTGGTGTTGTGGAAAAATTTTCAGTGACTCAAATACAGAACAGTAAAACATGCAGAGCCAATGTTTCTTGCACACAAACTCCAGCATCTTGTGGTACTCAGTTATCAAAAATATACAAAAAATAAATACCTTCAAAGTCCTGAGAAGGCTTTTAAGGAATGGTGCTGATAATGAGAGATACATGTCCTCTGAAGCAAACTCTGGTTTACTACAGGTAACATTACCAGATGATTTTGGTACCTATCCTCAACAGCTAGTAGTAGAACAAAGTGCTCTATCTAGAAATACAATAAATCTTCTATAATAGATTTGAACTCATGCCTTATGAAAAATACCTTTTGCTGGTGTTTCTAGCACATTAAGTAATCCTTTTAAGGCTACCTCATTGGTTAAATGACATGTAAAAGATACAGCATGAACTTACCAGTTATAAACAAAAAAGCTGTTAACAATGACTCCACCTTTTACAGGGTGCGGTTGGTGTTCCGCTTGGCTTTTGAAAATACTCGGGAGTGAATAGTCTGGTTTGCGAGAGAAAAAGAGAGAAAGAGAAAGTGGGTAAAAGACATTGTAGGTTAAGCTTAAGTTTAAACAACTGAAATTGATAAAGTGTGGACCTCACAAATCAGGTGGCACATGAAAAAGAAAGATAGAAAAATAAATGTTGTGATAAGAGCACCGTCCGAGCGTGATCATTGCCAGAGCAGTGGCTTCCATGCCAGTGGCACGTAAATAGCACCATTTGAGTGGGATTGTTACCAGCATCGCCTTACTGGCACTTGTGCTGATGGCACATGAAAAGACACTCGAGCGAGGTCGTTGCCAGTGCCTCTGGACTGGCTCCTGTGCAGGTGGCACGTAAAATACACTATTTTGAGCGTGGCCATTGCCAGTACTGCCTGACTGGCCTTCGTGCTGGTGGCACGTAAAATCACCCACTACACTCTCAGAGTGGTTGGTGTTAGGAAGGGCATCCAGCTGTAGAAACTCTGCCAAATCAGATTGAAGCCTGGTGTAGCCATCTGGTTCACCAGTTCTCAGTCAAATCGTCCAACTCATGCTAGCATGGAAGGCGGACGTTAAACGATGATGATGATGATTATAATGGTTACCATCATTGTTGTCATCATCATTATTTATTTTAATTATTTTCTTATCATTTTATGGTTTTCACTGCTTTAGTTATATATCTTTTGCTGAGGAAAAATATTCTTTCAAAATTTTTTCCCACTACTTTCCATTCTTTATAAGCATGTGGCCAACAGATGACCTGATGCATTAGCCATCCATCTCCTACCCTCCTCTCTTCAATTTACACTGCTTTTTTACTCCTCTGCCTTTCATCCTTTCTTCTCTTCTTTCCTACTCCCACTCTCACCATCACTCATCTTAAAACATAACTTACATGTTGTATTTTAAATTGAATAACCTTATTTCAATTATTCTACATAATTTTAATAATTCATCATTTCAAGTGCCCTAAATTGTTTTGGTAATCTATATATATAAAAATGAGAATGTGTGTGTGTGTGTGTGTGTGTGTCTGTCTGTCTGTCTGTCTGTCTGTGTGAATCCCTAAAACTCGAGAACTACACAACCAATTTCATTCAAATTTTACAGATGCCTTACTTAGGGTTCCAGTTGTGTTTTAGTCAAAAAAATTTTTAACTTCTTGCAGAGTTCGAGCCCACAGCAACATAATATCTCCTCCACTATTTAAGTATTACGTGTCAAAAGTGAAACAAAAACACTCATGTCAAATACTTTCACTTTAAAAATGAAACTATTCTACTAACTGAAACAATCACATTTCGATACTGTAATGACAGATACTTTCAGAGAGAGAGAGAAAGAGAGAAAGAGAGAGAGAGAGAGAGATGTATATGTATACATATAGATGTATATGTACACGTTATTCCACTAACTGAAACAATCACATTTCGATACTGTAATGACAGATACTTTCAGAGAGAGAGAAAGAGATGTATATGTATACATATACATGTATATGTACACGTATATGCATAGATATATAGATATAGATATAGATCTATATGCATACATGTATATGTATACACATGTGTAGATGTATATATATATATATAGATGTACATGTAATATGTACACATATATACATATATATACATGCATACAGATATCTATACATATATACACCCATCACACACAAACACATGTACACAAACACACACATTAGTCATTTGTTTTCTTATCCAAAACTACGTCAAAAGTACTGAACGGATCTTTATGAAATTTGGAAATTATATTCTATGTATAACGGCCATTATTTGTAATTCAACGGTATAACAGTGTAAGACTACCCTTTCAGATATACTTTCATTGTGATTTCTGCAATGTGGTGCATAAATTGTCAAGTAAATGAGACGCATCTTTGCCTCCACTGATTCACTTGCAAAGTGTTGAGTAAAATTATTTCGTTGCAGACCTCCTTTGGGTCTTTTTATTATCACTACGACACACATAGTCCCCAGTTGGTAACATTGATTTCAAGGCCCTCCTAGATGAGAGACTGGCATTCCACTTAATGTCTATGTTCCATGCTGGCATGGATTGGAGAGTTATTAATGTAGAAATATGGTATCGTAGCTACTAACAGTTGAGGGTTGCGTAGTCTAGACGGCGTTTTTAAATTTCATTATTCTCTTTAACCCGGGCAAAGCCGGGTATTTCTGCTAGTTAAATATATATCTGACTCAACTTCTATAATTAATATCATTTCAACATTTATTTTCCCCCATCATTAGTAAATAAATGATCAAATGCTAACCTTATGACATACTTCACCATTCCCTTATCCTCTTTTCATTCTTCAGCCTGCACAACTTATTTATCTCACCTCCTATTGCTCTTTTCCCATTCACTTCTCTACTCTTCCTTCTTCCACTTTCATCCACCACCAATTCCTCAATCCAATAGTTCCATTCTCATTTGGCTCTCATATGTTTCCACCTTCTCTATTAGCTTATTTTATCATCCTCCCGCAACCTTTCTTTCTATCCTTATTTCACTTGGTCCAAATTTCATATTTCTCTTAGTTTAATTCCTGCTTGATCCTTTCTCTTTGCATTACTGCCATCCTTTCCTCTATCTATTTATCTCTCTCATTCCTACCCTGTATTATCTACTGTTTCTTTTGCTCCCTCTCTTACTTCATATATTCACCTATATTCTATTTATAACCTGATCCTTTTGTTATTCTCCTTGTTTTTCCCTTGTGTTGTGTACAACAGATTTTTTTAAAGTCCTAGTGGAACCTTATGCCATTCATAAGGTCCAACTAGGCTGAAATGCATCTAGTGTTTTTGCTGGCTGCTTCTGAGATGATTTTCATTTTCCTCAGATATTTATTCTGGACAAATACCATAGTAACTTGCCTTTCAAGGATGTATTTACATTAAACAGTGAAGGTGCATGGCTAACTGGTTAGGGCATTTGGCTCACAATTATAAAGTCGTGAGTTCAAGACCTGACACATTGTGTCCTTGAGCAAGATACTTTATTTCATGTTGCTCAGATTTACTCAGCTGGTAAAACTGAGTAGTACCTATATTTCATGGGGCCAGCCTTGTTACATTCTACATCAAGCTGAATATCCCTGAGGATTACACACAAACACACACACACACACATACACACTACATGACAGGCTTCTTTCAGCTTCTGTCAACCAACTCCATTCACAAGGCTTTGGTCAGCCTGAAGTGACAGTAGGAGGCACTTGCCCAAGGTGCCATACAGTAGGACTGAACCCAAGATCACATAGCTGGGAAACAAGCTTCTTAACTGCACAGCCATGCCAGCACCTATATATATATATATATATATATATATATATATATATATATATATATATATATATATATATATATATATATATATATATATATATATATATATATATATATATTCCTTTAAAACTCACACATCTGTCATTATTTCTGCTTCTGCACTACTATACTATATTAGCATTTTGTGATAAAGTATCAAAAAGTCTGATCTCAAGTGTATGACACAATTCTACAAAATAATACTAAAATTGACTATAATGATACACATGTGTATTCTAAATATCTGTCATGACTCCTCCATTATGTAATTATTTTAATTTCCACACACACGTACATATATAATGCTTAGGAAAACATACATAAACAAAGAAAGAGAAATGCAAGGTACATTTTGCAAACAATAAACAATTAAAATTTTTAAAGTTCTCAGTTGTTACCTGTAACTTGGGCTCCAACATAAAGATGTTCCAGTTCAGCTGTCAGTATTCTCCGAATGCTGTATAATACTTTACTGCTAAGGAATTCAGTCAATTTTTTCACTAAAACTTGCTCTAATTTTCGATAACTTGATGCGTCTTTATTTGTTGCTGAAAAAAATCAAAACGGTTTTTTTGATTTTGTTAATTCAAGAAATTATTGGCACTGGTGCAAAAATGCACCAGTGGCGGTGCTTGATCATTGGAAGAAGGAAGATAGGTGAATAAACAACCAAAGGTTCATTATCATCATCATTATTTAATGTCTGTTTTCCATGCTGGATATATATATACATACACATTGGGCCTCACTGAGGCGATGACTACTGACCGAGACCTTTGGAAATGTGCTGTGCATGAGAAGACCCGGCAAGCCAAGTAAGATCGTTGCCAGTGCCGCTGGACTGGCTCTTGTGCGGGTGGCACATAAGATGCACCATTTTGAGCGTGGCCGTTGCCAGTACCGCCTGACTGGCCTTCGTAGGATTTTCGAGCGAGATCGTTGCCAGTGCCCCTGGACTGGCTTGTGCGGGTGGCACATAAAAGACACCATTTCGAGAGTGGCCGTTGCCAGTATCGCCTGACTGGCCTTCATGCAGGTGACACGTAAAAGCACCTACTACACTCTCTGAGTGGTTGGCGTTAGGAAGGGCATCCAGCTGTAGAAACTCTGCCAAATTTAGATTGGAGCCTGGTGTTGCCATCCGGTTTCACCAGTCCTCAGTCAAATCGTCCAACCCATGCTAGCATGGAAAGCGGACGTTAAACGATGATGATGATGATGATGATGATGCACACATGACAAGTTTCTTTCAATTTCAGTCAACCAAATCCACTCACAAGACTTTTGTTCAAAGAGGTTATCTCGTGGGACTGAACCTGAAATCATTTGGTTGGGAAACAAATTTCTTAACCATGCAGCCATGCCCATGCCTATAGCCATGCCCATGCCTATACAAAAGAACTAATTGTGTAAGTCTTCTCACTTTAGGTATAATGAACAACACAGGATGCAATGAACAAATTAAGTAAGACTCACCTTCAAGCCTTAACTTGAGTAAATTATTCCAAGCGGCTCTGAGATGCAAAACACTTGATATTATGTGTTGGGCAACATCTGCTTCAGCAAATGATATTTCAAGCCAACTATCACACACTATTCTGTGAAGCAAAATTAAAACATCATATTTTATTTAACATGACATGTTAGATTTTATTTTATTTGCTTTATAATACAATTAGTGAAAAATAGTATCTTCGGTTAGAGGTTACCAACATGCCAATCACTGGTTCATTGTATTTCCAATATATCAGAGGGACAAAGGAATATCTGTAACTAGATGTAAAACAAATATATTAAAGGGACTCCATGAAATACTAGTTTGTCAGTTTTCTTGTTAATGCTTATATACTTTGCTGCGCCTGACTGGCCTTCGTGCCAGTGGCACATAAAAGCACCCACTGCACTCTCGGAGTGGTTGGCGTTAGGAAGGGCATCCAGCTGTAGAAACTCTGCCAAATCAAATTGGAGCCTGGTGTAGCCATCTGGTTTGCCAGTCCTCAGTTAAATCGTCCAACCCATGCTAGCATGGAAAGCAGACGTTAAATGATGATGATGATATATATATAAGCCATAAAAATTTATGAGGTAAAAGAGATAGATATATTTTTTTAACCACTCATTATCCTTAGAATTACAGCCATTTCACAGCCTTCATTATGTAATAATAATTTCAGTGTTTAATAAATTATGTTTGCATGTCTGCACTAATATGCATGCTATGCATATGCAATACAATAGTACAATGATTAGCATGCATATTAAAGCAGACATGTGAAATAATTTATTATACAATGAAACTATTATTACATGATGAAGGCTGTGAAACGGTTGTAACCCTAAGGATTACATTTTATAGTTTATATACTTGTGAAATAATTTCATCGATCAGATCGGATCGGATTTCATCTGCATAGAATTCTGCCCTATACTCTTCTGTACTGGATTTCTATGTGGTCAGAACTTACAGGACTATAACAGAATATTGCAAGGCAGTCTTTCTGGTGCTCTACCGATTTCTAGTTAAAAATTAAACAAAATATTTTGTAAAATGAAATGTTGCCACTTACCTGGTACATTGTGAATTACTGTCCAGGCTGGAGCAAAATAGCAGTGTTGTTTGCAAAGCTGGTACTCGCATCACATTCATTAGGTATGGTTTATTTGTTTCAAGAATGGAACTGATTAACCAATAGATAAAATAAAGAAACAAGCAATGTTATTTCAAATACAACACAATAAGCTCTGTTACATGTTTAGTATCAACATTGATATTAATGAGGGCATTTATTTCTTTTTTTCATGATTTTACATTCATTATTTTGTGCTGATATGAATAGACACATAGGCACAGGCATGGCTGTGCAGTTAAGAAGCTTACTTCCAAACCATATTGTCTTGGGTTTAGTTCCACCATAAGGCATCTCGAGCAGGTGTCTTCAACTATAGCCTTGGGCCAGCCAAAGCCTTGTGAGTGGATTTAATAGATGGAAACTAAAAGAAGCATATTGTGTACGTATATGTATATAAATATATAATATATATATGTTTCTCTTGTCAATTTGGCCTTTTTTGATCCAGACAACTCTAAACAGATTTGGTCTTCCAATCAAATACACAAATACAGTTCTACATATGCTGTCATCACCATTATCATTGCCATCACCCTCACCTTCCTGTTCATCTTGGATAAAGGAAAATATAGGATGCTCAAAGCTGGAACATCTTTAATCATAGGTTAACTTGTTTAGCTCCAAGTTAACTGATTGAACAGAACTATGATCAAAGACATCCCAGCCTTGACCATCTCCTATTTTCCTTTATCCAGGACTGCATTTTACCCAATGTGCCCCCTGCCCCAAACTTTTTTTTACAAGCTGGAAGTGTGTAATTCAACAGATTCAATCGTTGGCTGCAAGTCTCCATTATACATTCTTGACAAACATTTTTATAAAGTAGAAACTTTTTATCAGAAAATAAAATTCATAAAGTTTAAAACTTACACAAATGATAGCAATTCATGTTTAGAACTCATCACACCTTTCTGGCCTGAGTATACTTTGGTATCATTATCTGGAAGTTCAAGTAGGTCTGGTTGATTGGAGAACACAGATGTTGGGTGAAGTAAAAGGAAGCCTTTATTCTGAAAACAGTTAAATATACACCCTGTGTTATAGAAGTCACTTTTAGTCTGAAACAGGTAGAGGTACACCCTACATTATCATAGGAGATGTTTTATAATGGCAATAACAAGGAACATTCTGTATTATCACAGGAGACCTTTTATTCTGAAATAGGCAAAGGTACACTCTATACAACCATAGGAGATATTTTTCATTATGAAAGGAGCCAAGGAGACACACTCTGATATCATAGAAGTTATGTTGTCCAAAGGGTAGCTGGGGCATATTTTACAAAAAAAAAAAGAATTATTTTGCAAAATCAAAATAACAGATATCTCACAGATTGGGGTTACAAGGCATTTTGTTTTAAAGACGGTATTAGAGCTTTATTTCATAGATAGTGTGTTTGTAAGGGAATCTGCTGTAGTTGCATTAACTCATCCTCTCTGTGCATAAAGAATTTGATATGGACTCTTCACATACATGTAGGCCATCATCAAAAACAGAGCCTGCACACAATGGCAAAGCATACAATGAAACTAATGAAATGCTTTTAATTAGATTTTCCTTTTTCTTTTTTTAAAGAGAGTACCGCCCGACTGGTCTTTGTGCCAGTGGCACGTAAAAGCACCCACTACACTCTCTGAGTGGTTGGCGTTAGGAAGGGCATCCAGCTGTAGAAACTCTGCCAAATCAGATTGGAGCCTGGTGTAGCCATCTGGTTTCACCAGTCCTCAGTCAAATCGTCCAACCCATGCTAGCATGGAAAGCAGACGTTAAACGATGATGATGATGATGATGATGATTAGTATCTCCTCATAGATCGTTTTTAAATCTAGGCAAAAAGAACATTCAAGAGTTAATATTTTGACCAATGCAACATCATTTCAGCCATGAAATTGGTTAACATTTTAGGAATGATGGATGGATGGATGGATGGATGGATGGGTGTAGGTTGGTAAGTGGGAGGGTAGATAGGTAGGGAGGGGATAAACTGACAGACAGACAGACAGACAGACAGACAGACAGACAGACAGACAGACAAATAGATACAATACTTTCAGATAGTATGTGTAATAAATATGTTTTAAGAATAACCGCTAGGTCCAGGTGTTCTAAATGAGAGGTAAACTGACAGACTTTTATTTAAATTTCTTCAAAAAAATTGATGAAGCATTCATAACTTACTTTGGTATGGAATACTTGTTCTGAATTAGGTTTGTAGTTGTTACAGTCATCTGCAATAGCAACTTTGGGATAAAGGCCACTACAGAGGATGATCTTTAGCAAGTTAACCTGACGAATTTCTAAGGTCTGGCTCTTATGGCTCCTTTCCTGTAAGTAATATAACAGATGTGTTACTCTCCACACATGGTCACAGACCCATTTAACAAATAAAACATACAAACACTCTATAATAGAGGGAATATCACTTGTCTTCTTGGACTATCAATCTCTTCTAACAAATAATAAGGAATTGAAATTACTATATCACAAAGCATCATAAAGACACTTCAGTTATGAATGACTGCTGACATTAGACAAGATGTAAGGTTTGCCTTTCACTGGAACACAGAACACATATCTAGGATAGTACTCTCTTTTACTCTTTTAATTGTTTCAGTCATTTGACTGCGGCCATGCTGGAGCACCGCCTTTAGTCAAGCAAATCGACCCCAGGACTTATTCTTCAGAAGCCTAGTATTTATTCTATCGGTCTCTTTTGCCAAACCGCTAAGTTACGGGGACGTAAACACACCAGCATCGGTTGTCAAGTGATGTTGGGGGGACAAACACAGACACATAAACACACACACACATATATATACATATACATATATAAACGACAGGCTTCTTTCAGTTTCCGTCTACCAAATCCACTCACAAGGCTTTGGTCGGCCCAAGGCTATAGTAGAAGACACTTGCCCAAGGTGCCACGCAGTGGGACTGAACCCAGAACCATGTGGTTCTTAAGCAAGCTACTTACCACACAGCCACTCCTATGCCTATGTACACTCAGTATTTAGAAACATATTCTGATCAGCAACCAAAACAGAAAATATAACAAAGATGTCTGCAAACTTTCACTCACCGCTCATTTATTTTTGAGCAAGATGCTTCCTCTGTCTCTTCTGTTTCAACAGCAACTCCTTTAAACTTGTTGACTGTATATTTCTTTACTGGACTTCATGTTTTTACTTCTCTCTATTTGTTTCATTTCATGAATCTTCTGCTAAATGACCAGCCCAATCGTTTCTAACTAGAACTACATTAACTACATTCCTCTGGTACTCCATCCCTGCCTGTGATGATGAGCACCATCAACAGCTTACATTTTCTTTTCCATGCTGGCATGGGTGGGTTTTCTGAGATAATGTTTTACAGTCAGATGCCTTTTCATCTGACTTAAAAGTTGCCACAAGTCTTCAAAAGCACAGAACAACCAGTCATAATGTCAACAAGGAATGTCAACCTCACCATTTCACTCAAGTGGCGACAAGTATGGAATTTCAACAGTCACACACACACACACGAGAGGTTTCTTGCAGTTTCCCTCAACCAGATTTACTCAAAAGATATTAGTTGGCTTGGGGGTATATTAGAACCCACAATCAGATGTTGGACCTCACAGAGGAGATGACAAGGGACTGAGACTTCTGGTGGTGTGCTGTGCTTAAGCAGATATGTCAAGCTAAGTAAAACTGTGGCTGTCCATACATAAAAGCATGTCTTCTACATCTTTCTCTCAGTTGAGAGGACCTTGCAGGTGCAGGTGTCATGTAAAAAGCACTTGTGCCAGTGCCATGTAAGGGCAACCATACCAGTGCCAGTGCCATATAAAAGCACCCATGTCAGTGTTATGTAAAAATGTCTGAGCTGGTTATACGTATAAAGCACCCAGTACACTCTGTAAAGTGGTTGGCATTAGGAAGGGCATCCAACCATAGAAACCATACCAAAACAGACAACTGGAACCTGGGTAGCTCTCCAACTGCCCAGCTCCTGTCAAACCATTCAACCCATGCCAGCATGGAAAACAAATGTTAAGTGATGATGATGATGATGAATCATTGTTTAACGTCCCATTTTCCATGCTGGCATGGGTCACATTGGAAACTGAACTCCAGTATGCAGATGATGTTGCGGTAATTGAGACTTAAGCAGAACTATTGACAGTTACTGGTATTTTCATTGAAATATATGAGAGCATGAATCAAACTCTCAAAATAGATAAAATAAAATAAAAGTCTTGCATCAACAAACACCCGCTAAGTAAGAAGCTGGTCCAACTATTTGGGTACAAGAACAAGTGGTGAAAAATATAGAGCATTTCCTTATCTGGCCTGTTACCTATCACAAAATTTAGATAAAGATGAGGAGATATGTGAGGATCATGCTCTGACACAAACAACCAAATATATGGGATATAGTGTCGTTGTTGCATTCACACTTTTATATGTTTTGAAACCTGGTCACCTTATAGGTAATATCTTCATAAATTCGAAATATTATCACCAAAGATGTCTGATGAAAATCATGCATACTGAGCAGCAGAATAGATGGAGAAATGTCAGCATGCTTGACCAAGCTGATATTTCCTGTAGTAGAAACATGGTTAGCGGCGAGCGAGCTGGCAGAAACGTTAGCATGCCGGGTGAAATGCTTAGCGGTATTTCATCTGCCATTATGTTCTGAGTTCAAATTCCACCGAGGTCGACGTTGCCTTTCATCCTTTGAAGGTCAATAAATTAAGTACCAGTTATGCACTGGGGTCGATGTAATCAACTTAATCCTTTTGTCTGTCCTTGTTTGTCCCCTCAATGTTTAGGCCCTTGTAGGCACTAAAGAAATAAGAAACATGGTTAACAACATCAACTTTGATGAGCTGGTCATGCTACGAGGATGGCAGAGCATTCGCTGTCCAAACAACTGTTTTACTCCCAACCAAACGAAGGAAAGCACACGTTAAGAGGGCAAAGGAAGCAGTGTGAAAACATATAAGAAATTTGAAAAAGTAATGCATCAGTACACATACACACACACACACACATGCACACACATACGCATGCACATGCACACACACATCACAGTCAAATTTACCTGCAACTGGTTAAGATCCTGTGTTACTCGAAATTCCAAATCTTTGATGTCCTGCACTGTATTGCCTTTATCTTCATCACTGCTTGCCAATATGGTGATCTCCTGTGAAGACCATTTCAGAAATAATAAACATTGTAATTATTAGAAAAAAAGTTATATAAATTTATGAATAATAAAAATATATGTATTTTACTTCATATCTTTATATATATATATATATATATATATATATATATATATATATATATATATATATATATATATATATATAAATGAGGATAAGACCAATATTTAAAATATCGATTTTATCAAGTGGCCAGCATGGGAATAAAAACCATCAAAGGTAATAATTATTATAATTATAATTTAGGGTATCTAAGAGACACCACCACGCTGAAAATAGCAGCCAAAGCTTGACTATTGTGGGTTTAGTCAAGCTTTGGCTGCTATTTTCAGTGTGGTGGTGTCTCTTAGATACCCTAAATTATAATTATATATATATTTCATCAATGTAATTACACACATGCTGGTGGTGATTTTTTTCCTTCTTTGGACTTTTCTGTTTTCCTTTCGTTGTTTGTTATTGTTATTTTTAATGTTTGTTTAGGCAATTTAACTATATATATTCTTTTATTCTTTTATTTGTTTCGGTCATTTGACTGCGGCCATGCTGGAGCACTGCCTTTAGTTGAACAAATTGACCCCAGGATTTATCCTTTGTAAGCTTAGTACTTATTCTAACAGTATCTTTTGCCAAACCGCTAAATTATGGGGACGTAAACATACCAACATCGGTTGTGAAGCGATGGTGGTGGTGGTGGTGGTGGTGGGGGGGGGGAAACACACACACACATATCTGACAGGCTTCTTTCAGTTTCCGTCTACCAAATCCACTCACAAGGCTTTGGTCGGCCCAAGGCTATAGTAGAAGACACTTGCCTAACGTGCCACGCAGTGGGACTGAACTCAGAACCATGTGGTTGGTAAGCAAGCTACTTACCACAGACCCACTCATACACACACACATATCATTGTTTTATTGTCTACTTGTCCATGCTTGCATGAGTCAGATGGAATTTGTTGAGGTAGATTTTCTATGGCCAGATGCCATTCATGTCACCAGCCTTCACCTCTTTCCAAGCAAGGTAATATTACCTCATGGCTAGAGATGTTTCCTCAGAAGATGGCTGTGTAGTCAAGAAGTTTACTTCTGAACTACATGGTTTCAGGTTTGGCCTCACTTGGTGACTCCTCGGGCAAATGTTTTAATGTATAACTCTGGGGTGACATGGATTTCGTAGATACTTTGTTGGGATAAATTCTCTATAGTCAGATACCATTCATTTCACCAGCCGTCACCTCTTTCCAAGCAAGGTAATATTACCTCATGGCTGAAGATGTATAACTCTGGAGTGACATGGATTTGGTAGATACTCTCATCTTCATAAAGCTTTGCTAAACTTAATAAATAAAACAGATACTCACCTCTTCAAATTTTAAAAATTTTCGTTTCTTCATATTGCCTCGTTCTTCTCTCTTTAGTTGATGTAGTTGTTTCCTTTTACGATACCAATCTTTACGTTCTTCACTTGTGTAAAATCGTTCTGAGGATTCTTCAGGCAATAACTGGTGATCCTAGTCATGAAAGATGAAATACAAAGTTGTATCGTACTTATCTATCATATTTTAAAAATTCAAGAACATAAAGATACAAAATACTAACATTACATACAGGCGCAGGAGTGGCTGTGTGGTAACTAGCTTGCTTACCAGCCACATTGTTCCAGGGTTCATTCCCACTGTGTGGCACCTTGGGCAAGTGTCTTCTACTATAGCCTCGGGCCGGCCAAAGCCTTGTGAGTGGATTTGGTAGACGGAAACTGAAAGAAGCACGTCGTATATATGTATATATATATATATATATATATATATATATATATATATATATATATATATGTGTGTGTGTGTATGTGTGTGTCTGTGTTTGTCCCCCACAACATCGCTTGACAACCGATGCTGGTGTGTTTACGTCCCTGTAACTTAGCGGTTCGGCAAAAGAGACCGATAGAATAAGTACTAGGCATCCAAAGAATAAGTCCTGGGGGGCGATTTGCTCGACTAAGGGCAGTGCTCCAGCATGGCCACAGTCAAATGACTGAAACAAGTAAAAGAGTAAGAGTAGAGTAAAAGAGTATTACTGAAATGGTGGTGGTGGCGATGGTGGGGACATATATCTTAAGTGTTGGATGTTAGGACAACATGCTCAGTATTAAAATAAAACAAAGTGAAGGAGCATGGCTTAGTGGTTAGGGTATTTGGTTCATGATCATAAGGTCATGAGTTCGATACCCAGTGGCACATTGTGTCCTTGAGCAAGACACTTTATTTCATGTTGCTCCAGATTACTCAACTGGCAAAAAGGAGTTGCACCTGTATTTCAAAGGGCCAGCCTTGTCACATTCTGTGTCATGCTAAATCTCCCTGGGAACTACATTAAGGACACACATGCCTGTGGAGTGCTCATCCACTTGCATATTAATTACATGAGCAGGCTCTTCCGTTGATCAGACCAAACTTGTCATTGTAACTGACAGAGTGCCAGTTTTTTTTTTTAAGAGATAAAACAAGGTAAAAAAAGCTTAGGAAAAGAGAGCAAAGGAAGACAAGTTGATAATGTAACAATCAACCAGCCAAGAGGTGGCAAAACATGAGACCTTTGGCTAAAATATTTAAATTTCACCAGTCAAGTCTGCTGTTCTTTTAATGGTTTAGTCAGGAAGAAGTGAAACATCTGTAACCTTTTCACGGTCTTGAAAATTGGTGAAAGGAAAATCACAGACCAGGCTATAATGTTTGTACAGAATGCTTTTTCTTTGCTCCATGTCACATCCTTCATGGACATCCACCCCAACTTGAAAGTACAGTATGCTTTTCATTGAAGTTTTTATGGCTACAATCTTGGATCAGCTACATGGTTTGCCAGCCCACATGCAGGATGGTTTCATGAGACACCACTCACGTGAATGGTTGTTGGCTCAGCATGAGATCATCTGTCCTTTGACAGGTCTCGTTTTTAGTCTGGCAAAGTGTTCACAACACCCTCCTCATCTGACAAGTTAGTGAGCTGGTTTAGTTGCTGACCACCCAACCATGAAACTGATAGTACTGGATTACATGGTGCCAGTAGCAGGATTTCCAAACCTGACCTGAGCATAGAATTCTAAAGAGATATATGCATCATGTAGTGGTGTTAAATTGAGTAACAGGATATGTCTAATCACCCCAACCTCAACTCAAGAACAGGAAGGATTCCCCTAACAGCTTTTCACACAGTTTCTACCAACTGTCATTCACAAGGCTTTGATTGACTTAAGGTTGTGCTATGCAGTGGGACTGAACCAGAAACCAAACACAAATTTCTTAGATACACAGCTATGCTTGTTGCTGTTAGATGTAAGGATGCAGTGAAGGCTGATGTGAGCAGCAGCATTGTGAAGTGGAGTGGATTTGTTAACTTGCATAACTGAGTTGTTCTTTCTGTGTGAAAAAGCTATCCATGATAAGCTTATGTTCGATCTAAAGAGAGATTTATCTCATGCCTACTTAATGCTCCAGAAAGCAGAAATAAATACAGGCTTTTTACACATACACATATCAAATATGAAGTTGCTCTCAATTTGAAAATAGGCCTTACCATCACTGATGATCTTTCTTGGCAATCACTCATCCTCTACATAACTAAGCCCATATCACTAACTTTCTACTTCAGGGTTAGGAAACATTTCAGCTCCCAGTGATTAGTAACCTAAGACAAAGCTCAAGTGAGACCTACAATAAAATGATATCCCTACTATTGCACAGAGATATCCTTGACTGGCTGAAAGTTGCTCACTAACACATTCCACCCTCTGACCTCCATGGGGCTATCTCATCTTGAATCATTTCTTCTCAAGCCCACCTAACTCATATATCTCTCCTCCACACATTATCCATATTGCATCTGTTCCAGGTTCCATACTAACCCTTTTACTCAGTTTTCCCAGCCAAGAATGTCAGTTTCTTGGAATTTCCTTCTGTCCATGTTTTTTCTGCAGTAATCAACTTGCAATTGTTTAAAAAGAATATCACCCATATTGGCTTCACCAGTCTTGGATTGACTGTGAAGGATATGAGCACGTATCCTTTCTTTAGATCAGATATGAAAATTTTTTGTCTATATATTTAAGCTTCATAGATTTGTGTTCAGCATTAAAACAGTTAAAAAGAGAATGAGAAATATAGAACACACACACACACACACACACACACACACACACACACACACACAGAGGACCATGTTATGCAACATAATCAACCTTCAGTAGATTACTGAACTGATTTTTCAACTTAATCATTTCATAGAATCGTTGTTCTTCAAGGCCTCTCCTCTTTGACCATTTCTTTGTTCCTTCTCCTTTGGCTTTCACCTAATCAGATTTTAACAAAAAATGAAATAAAAATAAAAATTAAGATAAAAAAAAAATGATGGAAAAAAATTAATATATCTTAAAGGAAGAAAACTTCTATATGATAGTAAAGTTAAAGTAGAGGGTAAAGCATTTTATATTATTAGTTCAACATTTTAAATTTAGATTCTTCAAAAGGAAACCTATTTTCCCCTTCCTCCACAATTTCAATAAAATATTGATCTGCAATCCCACTAGCAGTTATTTGCTTTTGTTTGCTAGATGCTGGTTCCATGAACAAACTAAAAGAAAATATTCTTGTTGAACCTCATGATAGCTCTGATTGACCAAACTTATAAAGGCACTTCCAGCCATGACCATTCTGTTCATTTTCAGGTACAGTGAATATAGGACTATATTATCTTGCACATCTTTCCTTTATTTTTAAGACAGAAGATTCATCTGCTATTTCTAACAGGTTGAGTGACCATTTAGAGGTTTCATTATAAGGAAGGTTGTCATTGTTAAGTCAACGTCTTTAAAAAGAAATGTTGGTTACAAGGCCAGTTACTTTATTCTACAGGGTGTCCACAAAGTCTGGCTACATGGAGTAAATAAAATCATAACATAAACAATTAAATATAAGAAATAATAATTTCTTAAAGTATGTGCTAATCCCCATGTGGGTACATGGAGTAAATAAAATCATAACATAAACAATTAAATATAAGAAATTATTATTTCTTAAAGTATGTGTTAATCCCCATGTACCCAGACTTTGTAGACACCCTGTATAAGTAATTCTAATTACTATGAAAATAACCAACAATCAAATAATACAAACAAAAAACAAACAAACTAATAATCATGGAAGAGCTAAACAGCTGCAGAACAGGTTTGGTGCACCAGATGGTGATTGAATATATGAGACAAGGTTAATGTTTTAAAGAAGAAAGCAGAGATATTTTCTTGAGTCTTATAACTTACAAGGCCAATTACTCAGATTTTGTGGCATATAAGTAACAAATATTTCAACGTTCTCTTTGACAGGATTCTGATTTGTTACAAGGTTCAAAGCCAGCAATTTTGAAAGGAAAGGTAAGTTGATTACACTGACCTGATAAGTCGAATACATTGACCTTAGAACTTGACTTAGTATTTTATTTTATCAACTTTGAAGGGATGAAAGGCAAAGTTGACCTCAGTGGGATTTGGGTTCAGAATGTAAAGAGCCAGAAGAAATGCTACTCAGCATTTTGTCTCATGAGTCAATGATTTTGCCAGCTTGCCATCACTGCCACTGCCACCACACCACCTGCCACCACCACCGCCGCCGCCACCACCACCGCCACCACCACCACCACCACCATCAATATTTAACGTCCATTTTCCATGCTGGCATGGGTTCGGTGGATTGACAGGGACTGGCAATGCCAAGGCCACACCAGATCCCACAGTCTGTTTGCATTTGGTTTCTATGACTGGATGCTCTCCTTAATGCCAACCATTATACAGAGTATACTGGGTGCTTTTTATGTGGCATCATCAACAGTACCTTTTATGTGGCACCAGCATCAGTGCTTTTTACATGACACACCAACACCCAAACTAATGCTTTTTACATGGCACCTCGGTTTTAGGATATCAATTCTGTGGTGGGGTCTTCTTGAGTACAGCAATGCACTACATATCTCAGTCCTCTGTCATCTCTTTCGTAAGGCTCAGCATTTTGAGATCAGCCTTCAGTACTTCATCTCATGTCTTCCTGAGTCTCCCTAATAAATTCAATTATTCTAAGAAAGATATCGAAGTTATGTTACATTAAAGAAATAGTCAATACCTGGATCCATTCATTGAAAGCATTCAGGAGTGTGAAGGGATCACCATGGTCGGAGAATAAATGTTTGCGAGCAGCCTTTCAGGAATAAAGGATAAAAATAAAATTAAAATTATAAAGGAATTTACATCAAGAATATATTATATATTAATGAAATACTGCATGAAAATAGAAAAAAATCAATGAGGATAACAAAGTGACAGTTAGGGTAATGATGATGACGACTTTATAATACATTACTGTAGAAAATTCTTAAAAGTAGGAGGTAAACTCAGAGTAAACCAACTCTGCAATGTAGTTTTAATTCCTGGTTGTAGTTACTATAGTTTTTTATAATAGTGATAATGACCCAGAGAAATAAATAAATAGGTGGCACGTAAAAAACACCATTTTGAGCGTGGCCGTTGCCAGTACCGTGTGACTGGCCCTCGTGCCGGTGGCAAGTAAAAGCACCCACTAGACTCTCGGATTGGTTGGCGTTAGGAAGGGCATCCAGCTGTAGAAACTCTGCCAGATCAGATTGGAGCCTGGTGCAGCCTCCTGGCTTGCCAGTCCTCAGTCAAATCGTCCAACCCATGCTAGCATGGAAAGCGGATGTTAAACGATGATGATGATGATGATGATTGCAAACTTCCATTTCATGTTTCTTTAAACATGATACAGCTGATCATCAAAAGATGTTTACTTTTTATTATGGAAAGAGAAGTAATGGACCCTGATCAAATTTATGATAAAAAATGTCCCAACTTTGACCAACCTATCCTTTTTTTTCAGATATAGGACATATAAGAAGGATAGATTATCCAGTGTATTCTTCTTATTTTAAGATAGGAAGCTGTGACTTGAAGAAAATTTGGTTGCTATTTTTACCAGTTTGAACACCAACATAGTGGCTCCCTCACTGGCTCAAGCCATGACCAAGTTAAATAAATGCATCTTTTCAGAGTTAGTTTAACCCTTTATCATGTATAATAACAATAACTTAATAACTTAATGTTTTCTTATATAATAAAAGTACAAAAATAACTGCTTATGTGACTTGCCAGCAGTTTTCCTAATGCTAGAGGTAAAATGTAACCTCTCAGTTAGATTACATCCTATCATCATCATTGTTTAACGTCTGCTTTCCATGCTAGCATGGGTTGGACGGTTTGACTAAGGACTGGCATGCCAGATGGCTGCACCAGGTCCCAATCTGATCTGGCAGAGTTTCTACAGCTGGATGCCCTTCCTAACGCCAACCACTCTGAGAGTGTAGTGGGTGCTTTTATGTGCCACTGGCACGAAGGCCAGTCAGGCTGTACTGGCAACGGCCACACTCAAAATGGTGTATTTTATGTGCCACCTGAACAGGAGTCAGTCCAGCAGCACTGGCAACGATCTCGCTTGAAAGTCCTTACACATGCCACGGGCACAAGTGCCAGAAAGGTGACACTGGGCACAGGTGCCATCACGATTTCGTTTTTGCTTGCCCCAACAGGTCTTTGCAAGCCGAGTTTCGTATCCAATGAAGGAGACGACGTTGGCATGGGTGCCAGTCGGAAAGAACACATTGGATATAATGCAGTTTTGGATTCACTGGGTCTTGAGTCAACCTATGGTCAAAGACATATAACTACAATAACCATTGAGTGGTCATGGTTGGAATATCATTGATCATAAGTTTACTCAATCAGGGCTGATCTGGAGCAACACAACTAAGCACTGAAAATAGTCTGACATACAACCTGCCTTGTAAATACTGGTTTCAAATTTTGGCACAAGGCCAGCAAGTTCAGGGAAGAGGGAAAGTCGATTATATTGACACTGAAAGGATGAAAGGCAAAGGCAAAATTTGAACTCAAAATGTAAATCATATGAAATGACACTAAGCATTCTGCCCAGCATGCTAACAATTCTGCTAGATTACTACCTTACTGCTACTGTAGATACTGGCTTGAAATTTTGGTACTGGCTTGAAGTTTTGGTAATTGGTTAAGTCAATTACATCAACTCCAGTGCTCAACTGGTACTTATTTTATTAATCCAATAAGAATGAAAATGTTAATAATAAAATAACTGCAAATGTCTGCTAGACCTACTTCTATTTCAACATCAGTCCGAGTTTTAGAAACAAAGGGAGTCTGCACACCAAGTCCAGCAGCAATTGATAATACAGGATCAATCATCTAAAAAGAAAAAAAAAAGAAAGAATTCATTTTAATATCTTCCACACGTGTAAGTGTAGACATTGATTTGTAGCTTACATTTTCTTTTTAAATCTTTTTATAATTTTGATTCTTACTTTATTGACTCCCAGGAGAAAAAATAAATCCAACACCAGAAGTATTTGAATCAGAACACAAAAGAGACAAAACTAAATACTGCCAGATAGTTAGTTCAGCATGCTACTGATTATTTTTTTAAATGGTAGATCTTCACATCTCTGGTCAGTAGCCTTTTGATCTGAAAGTTTGCTCTTTGTGTGACATTAAAGAAGACAGACCTATTTTTATGAGATACACATTTCCACACTTGCATGTGTCACATGGAATTCGTTGAGGTAGGGTAACAGGTAGTGATTTTGACCATCTGCTTCAAAGCAGTGTGAAATACGAAATCCCTTACTTGAAAGTAAGAGTTAATGTCAGGAAGGGCATCCAGCTGTAAAGCAGTGTTTCAACCATATTCACCCAACAAATGTGAGCAGGGAAAAATGGATGTAAAACAAAAGAAAAAAGTGTGTGTGTGCACGTGCATGCGAGTGTAAATCTTTGGTTAATACAAGCTTAGATGAGAAAACCCAGAAAAAAAAAATCAATTCTCTTTGAACAAAGTTTTTGAAATATTTGCAGTGTGCTGAGTTTTGGGACAGTTTGAGCATAAATATCACAAATGCTTGCAATAAAAAAAAATGTGGTCAGCAATGGAGGCACTGAACAGCAAAAATAATTACTCTGAAATGACAAATAATCAATGTCAATTTTACCTCAACAACTTAATTAAAAAAACAAACCAGTATTAAATTGTTTCACCACAATAGTTGAAAGAAGATAGGAATAACATTTGTCGTTTGTTGTATTTAGTACTAGCTGTTTTTCCCGGTTTCACTCGGGCAGTATGGTGGATTTGGTTAAAGGCTATTTGCTATGTATATTTTGAATAATAAAAAGAACTAAAAATAAAAAAAAAATAAAAATTCCAAAAACAAAAAAAAGTAAGAACAACCCAAAAACAATACGATGCTAAGGATTTTGCGGGTCGATATTGTAAAACTAACTTCACGTGTGTACCCATAGCCCCATGTAGTCACGGAAGCTTATTTGTGGTATAACCTCGCCTTAAAAGAAAAATATATGGTAGTGCGGTTGTTGTATTGGCGACACAAGAATGTTAATCGAAACTGTTCAAGATCAATCATAGGTTGGACGTTCATGTACACTGATTAGAATTGTAAATTTCAATTATTGAAAACGCGTTCCCGGATGGATACAATTGTGCAGAGTCCGTTTGTCTCAATATGGAAAAGCTGTTTGAATGTCGACGTTTGAAGACATTTGTAACTGAAGTTAAAAAAACATAGTAATTAGAAAGAGCGTAAGCTATAGCTTTTTTTTTTTTAATGCACAAAAAATTGAAATTATTTTTTTTCTGTGCCTCTGATTAAAATTTTCGAAAAACAAACCCAGCCACATTACTTGGAAAAAAAATCTTTATTGTGCTGGTTTTTCGTAAAATTTCGCGCATGGGAAAGGCAACAAAATCGCCCCTCCCCACTTTGAATGGGATATTCCTATCTTAAAAAGTAATAATCGATTATCTCGGTAACCATGGGGGTTGGAGGGCAATAAAAATCTCCTGAACATGAGTGGACCATGCTGCTGCTCTGTGCTGAATTTCACGCGATTCCACTACACCGTTCTCGAGTGAATCTGCCGACACTCAATCAATCAATCAATCAATCAAGAACACTGCAATTTATAGTATAGATAAGGGAAACAAAATAAAGAAAATAAACAAACCTACATGAAATAAAGATCCCATTATCAACATCTTGCCAACCACAACATCCACTGGTAATTTAGACAGCATCTCACCAATTGGTGTCAATTTCTCATCTTCTTTTAAAGCTCCCTGTATGAAGACATTAAAAACAATGACATTATATTGTAAGTGTATCATGAACCAACAAGGGGACCCCTATGCAGTTGCTTAATCTACAATTGATAGCAACAAAATTTTCTCAAACTGCACCCTAGTATCAAAAAGAAATCTGAAAATGTTTTCATTGTCATGGATGGTCATATCAGGAATGCTTTTAATTATAGGTCTGGTCGATCAGAGCCAACTTAGGGTTAAACAACAAAGAGAATAAAAAGTTACTGAAACAGTATCTTTTATCATTTATCTTTTACTTGTTTCAGTCATTAGACTGCTGCCATGCTGGGGTGCGACCCTGAAGAATTTTAGTCGAACAAATTGACCCCAGCATTTATTATTTTTGGTAAAGCCTGGTACTTATTCTATTTGTCTCTTTTGCCAAACCGCTAAGTTACAAGGATGTAAACACACCAACATCAGTTGTTAAGTGGTTGTGGTGGTGGTGGTGGTGGACAAACACACACACACACACACACACACACACACACACATACAATGGGCTTCTTTCAGTTTCTGACCATCAAATCCACTCATAAGGCTTTGGTTAGCCTGTGGCTATAGTAGATGACACTTGTCCGAGGTGCCATGCAGTGGGACTGAACCTGGACCATGTGGTTGAGAAGCAAACTCCTTACCACACAACCATGCTTATACCTAATCCAAGATTATCTTAAAAGTGTAATGATAATGGTGTTTCCATTGATGATGCTCAGTTATACAGAATTAGTGGAGCTATGTGGATAAAAGATAAACTTCTAGACAGGGCATTATGCTTTCACAAGTTACACAGCCCGAAGAAATGCTCTGTCCTCTTCACAGCTAGGTAAGCTAAGGCAAGTCTAATTAAGTGTTCTGTCCAGATACACATTACAGTGGAAATGAGTTAAACCTGAATTTGATAATTCAATATTAGTTTCAGTCTAAGTTTAAAGACAGTCTAGCAGAAATTTATACATCACAACTGATAAGAAAGAACAGTAAAAAAGCAAATAACTAAAGAAAGTGAATAAGTGATTAATGACTTAGCATAGATGTTGGTGTATGATTAAGAAGCTTGCTTTGCCACCATATGGTTCCAGTATAGCTCTATTGCACAAGACAATGGGCAGAGTGTGTGTGTGTGTGTGTGTGTGTGTGTGCGCGTGCGTGTGTGCATGCAAAATGAAAAACAAAAATGACTTTTATCTGTAATTACCTGTTCCTGTAGATATATGAGTGAGTTTTCAATGGAAGATCCCTCAGGAGGTTCAATGAAAGGAAATCTGGAAATACAAGTTACTTGAGAATAGAATATCATACTGCTTGAGAATGGAATATCGTGCTTCTGCATATTAAGAAGTATGAAACCAGAAAACAGACACATAGGATGATGTAGTCTCTGATATACAAAAAAGACAGGATGGTCATGTCTGGACTACTTTCAATTATAGCTCTGCTCAATTAGAGATGACCTGGAATTAAATAACTGCAATAACAAGCCATAATTTTTTGAATATAGGTACAACCAGATTTTTCTGGAAGAGTGGGATGGTCCATAAAATCAACCCTAGTACTTGACAGCAACTTTATTTAATTGACCCTGGAGAAATTAAAAGCCATACTGACCATGGCAGGATTTGGACTCAAAACCTAAAAAAGCTGTAACAAAATACTTTAAGCCATGTTGTCCAATGTGCTCCCCATTCTATTAATCTACTACCTTTTCCCTGTCCCCATTCACTTCTACTCACCTCATATCTTGTGGATCCACCTGGACACCTCATTAACAATATTTATCTCATTAATCTCTCTGCATCTCCTACTTATCAGTCTCAGCTTCTTTTCTAAATGTGAGTGACCATGTAGCTCCTCTACAACAAGAAGCAGCTCTGTTTCCCACCCTCGTCTCATATTCTAACTCTTCATCTCCCAGCATAAAGCCCCTCCATCCCTTGGGGCTTGTAATCTTATGAGCTGCATGGTAACCTCACTAGTGCTGCTGGAATGAAAAAAGCATCCAGTACATACTGTAAAAGTGATTGGCATTAAGAAAGGGCATTCAACCACAGAAACCATGCCAAAGCAGACACTGGAGCATAATGCAGTCCTTGGACCCATTGGATCTTGTCAAACTACCTAACCCCTGCCAGCATAAAACATGGACATTAAATGATGATGATGGTTTCTGATTTAGGAACAAAGTCAGCAATTTTGAGGGGAGGGAGTTAGTTCATACCATCAACTCTAGTACTTGATTGGTAGTATATTTTATTAAATTTGAAGGAAGAAAGGCAAAGTTGACTGGTGGGATTTGAACTCACAATGTAAAGAGTAAGAAGAAATACTCCAAGGAATTTTTTTTGAAGCCCTTCAATAAATAATAATAATGATGATGATGATGATGATACTCAACAACAATGACGACGACAGCAGCAGCAACAGCAGCAACGACGACGACGACGACGACGACGACGACGACGACGACGACGACGACGACAACAACAACAACAACAACAACAACAACAACAACAACAACAACAACAACAACAACAACAACAACAACAACAACAACAAAGAATAGGTATATAACTGAAAATGTCAACAACAGTGATGGCTGTAATTTACCTTCGACAATCAGGCAGTCCCAAAGAGATCATTTGTAATACTAATGAGTCTAAAGGTACTCGGAGTATTTCAGGTGTAGAATACTTCTCCAGCGCTTCATAGTCAGCTTCACTATACAAACGGTAACAGATACCTGGTCCAGTACGACCTACAAATATGGCAACACAAAATGATGAGTTAATGAGAACCAAAACAGAGGCACCCTACTGTTCAATACTTGATAAATTCCACCAATCAATTGTCCTGGCCTGATTATTTGTTTATAAACAGAACGTCAGATAACATTAACCATGGTGGAATTTGGAGCAAACACTGTAAAGCATTCTGCCAATATTCTGCCTTTATAAATTGCCATTGGTCATTTACTTTTGTCTATTCCCTCTAACAATTTGTGAAGAGTTTAACTTGGAGACAACATCCATAATTTAGGCTTTTCTCCTTTCTGTTGACAATTTAAAAGAATTTTAAAGAATAGTTAGGAAAAGATTATAAAGCCCCATTCTGAATGTTTACAACAGAATGGACTTCAACGAAAGTACTCAAAGGCCAGATGGTGGTGTTAATCTGGGCTAAAGATTGAGGCTACCATTCAGGACTTTGAATGAGCTTCCATATAGTTTCTGTCAATTAAATTCCATTCACAGGCTTTGGTCAACCTGCAGCTATAAATGAAAAAGTTGCTCAAAGTGCCATGCAGTGGCACTGGACCTGAAACTATGTATTTGATCAGAACTGACCTGGGGCTAAACAACAACTCAAATAATCCTTTCTACAATTGGCACAAGGCCTGAAATTTTTAGGGGAATGAGGCTAGTTGATTACACCAACCCTAGCATTTCAGTGGTATTTAGTTTATTGACCCCGAAAGGATGAAACGCAAAGTCAACCTTGGCAGAATTTTAACTAAGAACGTAAAGAACTCAGAACGAAATGCCACTAAGTATTTTGTCTGGTGTGCTAATGATTCTGTAAGCTCACCGCCTTAACTACAACTAAAATAATGATAAAGATTTCTCACACTGAAAAAAAAAAAATGACTATAAATTGTTGAAATATTAACATGGAAAGATAAATGATAATGAAATGATATTATTATTGAAAAGTTGATGAAAAATATACAATGGCAATGTCACAAATATAAACATGCACCAGACCTGCTCTTCCCTTCCTCTGCTCAGCACTGGCACGGCTAATCCAGAATTCCTTTAGCCGTTTCATTTTAAACTTGTTGTCATAATGCATTTCTTTCACCTAAAACATAGACAACAGGAGATATAATTTTGAAAACATTTGATTTATATTACATTTGATAAACAACAACATGGTTGGTTGCAGATTTCCAGCCAATAAACCAGTCACTGGTTTATTGCTTTTCTCATGATGAGATTGACAAGGGTGTCTCTGCACAACTTGAATACAATACCATCAAGCAGTGTTTCTCTAACTATCTGCTGTAGTGTACCGGCAGTTTTTTTTTCCAATGTGCCAGGGACCGGTAATATTTCTTAGTAATATTAATTTATACCGGAAACAATATATATAATGAATATAATAAAAGTTGACAATTTTTTTAATTTTATATTTTTTTGTAAACAAATAATACAATATTACATAAGCATTTTATAATGTTTCTTTCTTTTCTGGAAACTCACTGCGTACCAACAGCTGATGGCTCGCAGACCAGCACCGACCTGCGGACCACCACTTTGAGTAGTACTGCTATAGGGGATATTTTATTTAATCATCATCATCATTTAACATCAACCTTCCATGCTGGTATGGGTTGGATGATTTGACAGTAGCTGGTGAGCCAAAGATTGAACCAAGCTCAATGAGAGAGAGAGAGAGAGAGAGAGAGAGAGAGACACACACACACACACACACAAACACACACCTGTTTATCTGTCCACCTGTATAAGTTGTTTTTTCTACTCTCAGAGAGATCCTAAAATTGTTACAGGATCACCAGCAGTTCAATTTTCCCACACAACCATCAGTGATACCAGCATTACAAAACCAAAAAATAACAACAACAAAAAAAAAGAAATCCCTTACTTTTCCTGAATCAATAATGAACCGAACACCATCTATTGTCACAGAAGTCTCAGATATGTTAGTGGACACAATGCATTTGCGTACACCATCAGGAGCAATGTCAAAAACCTGGAGTAAAAAAAAAGAAAGAAATAAAACATTAAATTTTGAAATTATATAACAAAGAAGTTAATATTGAAATGTGTAGGTAAGATATACAAGTGGTGTCCATTGTTTCCAGTCTTTTGTGAAAGCATTTCAGGCTATGGGTAAACTGGAGAGGGTTGGTGACAGGAAGGGCATCCAGCTATAAAAAATTCCTGGATGGGATATTGCATTTTCTTTTCCTTTTATGCAAACTGTCCTATTTAGCCCGGACAGCCTGTACATGTACAATCCCTCTAACAGGTTTCTATCCTGAGGCTGTGGTGAAAGACACTTGTCCAAGGTATTACATAGTAGAAGTGAACCTGGAACCTCATGACTGCCAAGCGAACTTTTAAACCGTTCAGCCATGCTTGCATCCATGAACAATACAGTTACACATGCATATTCAATCACAAAAACATACACAAATTTTCATCAACATAATTATTTTACATCTAATTTTCTATATTGGTAAAGGCTAGAAACAAGTTTACTATGCTCTATGCTGGATGGTCACAGACAGAAAGGCTGGATTAGTAAATGATAGAAATTGGAAAGAAACAAAGCAGAGCTGAACTGAAAATGAAAACATCTGACTTACTTTGTCTTGTTGTTCAATAGAAAGTGAACTGTGTAAAGGAAGTATAATCCAAGACTTAGTTTGCTGTGCATAAACTTGAGCCACATCAACAAGAGTCATAATCTCAGTCATGCCACTGAGAAAGATTAAGAGATCCCCTCGCTCTGAATGTGGAAACTGTAACACAGAATACAGAGTAAAGATTATTAGAACAAGATGATGGGAATGAGTTACAGAGAGGCAGTTTGAGAAAATAAAGCTATCAGGATAAAAGGACCTATGACTAACAGGATCTTATGCTCAACAGAGAAACAATGCACCTGGGAAAAGAAGCAGGTGACATGTTTAAAGGTCTTAGAGAAGAAACTTCATCTGAACATTGATCATGATCATGGAAATACTTATAGAAAAGACACAATGAAGATACATTTTGATGATGAGTCAAAGACTATGACTTATTAGAAAGAAGGAGATCCACCATGTAAACAATGATCCACCTAAGAGGAATCCCATGAAAACACAATCAGTTTTGATTGATATGAGCTTGAAATGATATGAATTAAATTCTCTAAATTCTGATGTGTGTTTAGTGTCTGATACCACCAGAACATTAAGTAAAGAAGAGAAGCAAAAATAATTTCTAAATAATATCAATTCTACCTTGTGGTCAATGGTTTGCATAACGCGAAGGTATGGAGCTGAGTCCATTTTGGAAGACTGTTTATCGAATGTGTCAACTGGTATGGGGTGATATTCCAGCTGAATTGGAAACAGACATCCTGGTACCTAGTAAGGAAATCACGAAAATCTTTTTACGAAACATCAAAATATTAACTTATACATTTAAATTTGTAAAACATCAATAATTTAAATCACTTAATGGCTATAATGAAACAGTCCAAACTAAGAAGTTGTTTATATATATATATATATATATATATATATATATATATATATATATGTATGTATACAGACAACAATCTCTGTCCCTCTATTATACTCTAATCTCTCAACTGGCACACAGCTACTTCCCTCAATCCCAGTCCCTCCCTCAATTAAGAGAGGGAGTGCAAACTACTTGGCAACTCCGCTGGGAGCTAGCACCATGTAAAAAGCACCTGTGCCAGAGTTGTGTAAAAAGCACCTACCATGTGAAAAGCACTTGTACCAGTGCCATATAAAGAGCACCTGTGCTGGTGCCACATAAAAAGTACCCAATACACCCTGTAAAGTGGTTGGCATTAGGAAGAGCATCCGGTCATAGACACCTTACCAAAACAGACAAGTGGAGCCTGGTGCAACTCCCTGGCTTGCCAGCCCCTCTCAAGCCATCCAACCCATGCCAGCATGGAAAACAGAAGTTAAATGATGATGATGATGATGATGATGATCATTATCATCATCATGCATGCACACACACACACTCACATATACATACATACATATATATACACACACTATTTTCTTCTTTTTTCCACGCATCAGAAGCATAGAAGGAATGTATTTACAATCTTATCATTTTTGTCTCACAGTCAAAGGCTCAATTCCTCTGTGTAGCATCTTGGCCACATATCTTTGATCATGGCTTTGGGTTGACCTAAACCTTCTTAGTGCAATTGGACAAATCATCATGATCATCATCATTTAGTATCTGGTTTCCATGCCGGCATGGGTAAGACAGTTTAATTGGAACTGGTAAGCCAGAGAGCTGTACCAGGTTCCAGTCTGTTTTGGCTTGGTCTCTATGGCTGGATGCCCTTCCTAATGCCAACCACTCCACAGTGTGTACTGGGTGTCTTTTACATGTCATTGGTTTAAGTGCCTTTAATGTGTCACCGACACAGGTGCCTTTAACATGTCACCAGTATGGATGCTTTTTATGTGTCACAAGCACTGGTGCCCTTCATGTGTCACTGGCAAGGGTGCTCTTAAGGGTCACCAGTACGGGGGTGGGGTGGAGGGCGCCTTTGACATGTTACCAGCACTAGCCATGATTATGATTTCTCTTGGAATTTGTGTGGAAGCCTGTTAGTTGGTCTCTACCTGTAATTCAAAGGGCCAGCCTTGTTACACACTGGGTCATGCTGATTCCGACAAAGAATTATTTTAAAGGTACACATGGCTGTGGAATACTCAGCTACATATTCTCTAATACAATGAGCAGATGGCTCAGCTGATCAAACAACTGGAATTCTCAAATTCAATGGAAGATCCATTTATTTTTACTTCTAGCTCACACACCAACTTCCAGTAAATACAAAGCCTTACTTGAATGTTAAGTTTGCAAACATAATAATGTGTAAAAATGTGGAGGCATGTGACCTAGTAGTTAGGGCACTGGACTCATGATTTTAAGATTGTATGGTTTTAGTACTTGGACTGGGTGACACATTGTGATTTTGAGCAAAACACTCCATTACATGCTAATTCAGTTCCTTCAGCTGGCAAAAATGAAATTGTATGATGGGCTGGTGTCCTGTCCAGGTGGGGTATATATGCACCATGGAAACCAGGAAACTGGCCCTATGATTTGGGAAGAATCTTTATCCTTTTTTATTTTTAAGTTTCAGTTCCCATCTACCACATCCATTCCCAAGCCTTTAGTAAAGTGACCAAGACTCTAATAAATGGCACTTGCCCAAGGGGCCTTGCAGTGGGACTGATCCTGAAACCATGAAGTTGGAAAGCAAACTTCTTTCTGCAAAGCCATGCCTGTGTGTATTGTAAGTTCAAATATGCTTTCATTGAATTTTCAGACAAAATATATTAACCTACACAGCCTCGCTTGTTGGAAATAGAAACCAGATTTTCTGTACATGGAATAAATGCAAAAAAAATTAAAAAATGAAAACTAAGAAATCAAAATTAGGTTACCATAGAAATAATTTAATATTACCTTGACAACAGGAGCATTGTCAAAATATGAACTGAAAAGCCCAATGTTGATTGTTGCTGACATAAGCACAACCTTAAGATCTTTGCGCTGAGTCAGCAAACATTTAAGCATACCTAATAGAAAGTCTGTAAAAATATGGCGTTCATGAACCTACAAGAAAGAGAAGAAAATGGTTAAAATTAGAAATTTAAAAAAATTTCTTGAAATTAGGTACAAGACCAATTTTTTTGTGTAATGGTTTAATGAATTAACTCCAGTTTATTACAGATGCTTACTTCATTAGCCCCAGTAGGATGAAAGATTAATACAGTTTCAGCAAAATTTCAGATTTGAACCTGAGAAGAATGATGTTAAATACAGTAATGTCGTTGTCGTCGTCATCAACGTTTTCATGTCAACTTTTCCATGCTTGCATGGGTTGGATGAATTTGCTGAGGTAGATTTTCTATGGCTGGATGCCCTTCCTGTCACCAACTCTCCAAGTAAGATAACATTTCCCCATGACCAGACATGCTCTCACAGAATATTAGAAATGAAGGACACCACTTGCAAGATGGTGACACTTGATTACAATTATCATGTGATGTCAAGGGGACAGTAACACACACATTCATCATCATCATCCTCATCATCATCTACATACATACATACGACAGGCTTCTTTCAGTTTCCATCAACAAAATCCACTCACAAGGCTTTGGTCAGCCCAGGGCTACAGTAGACAACACTTACCTAAGATGCCTTGTGGTGAGACTGAACCTGGAGCCATGTGGTTGTGAGGCAAACATTTTACCTCACAGCTACATCTGTGCCTAATGTATTTTTTCCCAAACTCTATAAACCTTACATTTCTGTATTCCTGAATAAATTGAAAATATCAAAATTTGAATGACCTCTTTCTGGAGACAGATTAAGTTATAACCACTGCACCTGCATACAAAGGCACTAGACCTTATGTACAGTATAGGTAGCCAGTTATCGTATAACATGTTATAGCTTATCATTGTGTTATTCGTGGTTTAGTTATTACTTTAGATTAGTGTTTCTCAACCATTTTGTTACCAATGGACTCCTTTGATTGCTATTTTACTCAGATGGATCCTCTAAGCCATTCAATGTTTTAAAAAATCATACTATATATTTATAATTAAATGTTATTAGGAATTGTATTAAAAATTTGTTAAGATATTTTGTGCATTGTAGAAGTATGACGAATTTATTGCAGATAAATTTTAACAACAAAATTTTATATGAACCCCAGTTGAGATGCTTTAGAGTCAAAACTGGGTACATTTTCTTTTAGTTTGGAAACTATGATCTGAATCTTTTATTGTTTGGTCAACCTTGACTGAGCAAACCTACATTTTTAAAGATGGATTTGAGTACATTCAGCTGTGATTTCCAGCAAGTTGAACTCCCTCAATTTTAAAAGAACTTTTGGCTGAGAGATTTTCTTGGATTTGTTGAAATGTTGATCAGAATGTTGCTGTTGTTTCTTTTTTTTTTTTGGAGGAGCACTAGTTAATCTCTTCTTGAAGAGAAAGATCTATTGTGTGGGTGCAATAAATAAAACTCACAGTACTGGAAGCTTGATGTAGGAGTATAAAAATATCTTGTCTATCATTATGGGTAGAAATTCAATCATCTGATCAGTGTTCTAAGGGTGGCCATTCTATTTTTATTAAGGAACAGAAATGTTTTCAAATTTGAGGCTTCAAACATCACGTCCTCCTTTTAAAGACAGGGCAGAGTAGGTGTTGAGGAGATTTGGCTACAGGACAGATCAGATCAAATGACTTTATAGAAGGTAGTTTGTCAGAATTATAATAGTGGTTACAGAAGTGGTGATGGTGGTGGTGAAAATGGTAATTAAGAGGAGGATATTGAGAGTAAGAAGAAAACAGAGGATATAGAGAGGAGGAGGAGGACAATGATAGTAGATAAAGAGTTAAGTTAGATTGCACTAATCTGAAACGATAACACACATACCATGATATCAATAAATCATATTATATTTGATGACAAAAACCAGTAAAAAAAATCTCCAAAAGAAGAGAAATAAAGACTCACCTCATCCAACAAAATGACATCATACATAGAAAGGTAGATATCAGATGACATCTGTCTCAACAGGAGACCTATAAATACAAGTTCATATGGATGTGATGGTATTATAGCTTGAGTTAGAAGCAGATAGAGAAAAAACAACTTCTCTCATTCTGAATATATAAAAGGAAGACTATGTAAGCAAAAAAGCATATTTAAAAAATGTTTATTCATTCAGGATCAAGTGAGCTACATATGTTTTCATTCAAGGCTCAAGGAGTCACATAATCTTTCATGCTGACAAGTATACTTTATAAACAATCTGTTTTGTACAAAATGTGGCGTTACTCAGATACGTATTTGTTTATGTGAACATATTTGTTATGAAGACAAATGTGTTGTTGATTAGCCCCAGGTTGGCTTCGATTAAGAAGACTTACGATCAAAGGCATTCTAACTATGACCATATAATTTTATTCAGTACTAGGCTGTTACCTGTTGCTTAGCAGCACTTTGTCTGGCGTGCTAGCAATTCTGCCAGCTCACCACCTTTTATGATAATAATAATAATAATAATGAGCTTACTGTATACAGTAATCAGGTGCACTACAACTTATTGGTAAAGATTAAAAAAGGAGACAGTAAGCAGTCATTTGGAAGTTTCGAAGCATGCAATGTTCTGACAGCTAACAACCAACACAGGTAATTTATTCCATGCTTTGGCAATTCTGATCATGCAAAAATATCCAAATATGACAGGATTGGATTACACCAGATTAATCTTTACTGGATATACTAGATTCAGAATATACCATTATTAGTGACTAATTAGTTCTAGGTATAACTTCAAATTGCTCCAGTCCACTCAGCTGGCAAAAATGAGTAATGCTGCGATGGACTGGCATCCCATCCAGCTGGGGAACACATAGGCCATTGAAACCAGGACCATGAGCCTGGCTAGGCTTTAAAAGGGCGCAATGGCCCAATGGACAGGGTAGCGGACTTACAGTCGGAGGATCGCGATTTCGATTCCCAGACTGGGCATTGTGTGTGTTGAGCAAAAACACCTAAAGCTCCACTAGGCTCCAGCAGGGGGTAGTGGCGACCCCTGTTGTACTCTTTCGCCCAAACTTTCTCTCACTCTTTCTTCCTGTTTCTTGAATAAAGCTGCAATGGACTGGCGTCCAGTCCAGCTGGGGGGGGGGGGGGGGGTACACATACGCCATAGAAACCGGGAAACCAGGCCCATGAGCCTGGCTAGGTTTCAAAAGGGCACATAAATAAATAAAAAATATAACTTCAAAATGCATCAGGTAGTGGGACCCTGGTTTGGGAGTTCCAGGATTTTGAAGAGTGTGGAACCATCTCTTGGCTATTATTATTCCCAGGTCTACTCTGATCTGGAGTAACAGAACCTGTCAGGGTTCCAGCTATGGGTTAAATAGCATGTGACCACCTGAGTCAGGGTATGTCGAAATCATGGGATGCAGCATGGTGGATGTTAACTATTTCAGTAGATGAACTTATTGAAACAATGGCAAATATTAAAAGATGCTGAGTAGATCAACAGACAACAAACTGTCAATGGCCAGAATCAACCATTTCAGTAAGCAAACAGCTGGTATCATCTGTAGTCATGTTGTGCACAGATGAGATATTTCAGCAAACAAAAAAACTAATGGGACTAAAATCCAGGCCATATATTCATGTCGCATTGCTTGATCAGGACATCTAGTGTGGAAGAGTTACACTAGTCTGGACAAGTCACCTGATCTGGATGGATGATCAATGGGTTGTATGGTATCCATTCTAATCCATGGCAACAGTTACTCTTGTAAGGAGAGTGGATAGCAGAAATTAATAAATTATTATATGAAATTTTTTGTTTCTAAAGAATCATATGTCTTTCATGTACATAACTTACCTTCTGTGAGAAACAGAATTTTTGTGTCATGCCTTTTTGTTTTTTCAAATCTAATCTGTAAAGATTTTGGAATAGAAATTTAAAAAATACAAAAAAAAAATGCAGAAAAAAAGAAGCAAAGGTAATTTCATTAAGATCAAAGATTAAACGTAATTAAATTAGAAAAATACAAAACTAAAACAGGGTTAAAAAGTGATTAACAATATTGAATATATGTAAAATAGTGATTTTCTGTTTTTGAGGAATTACCTGATAGGCAACTTGAGACCCATTTTCATTCAAAGTTTCATAACTGACCCTTTTTGAAAGTGAAATACAAGCAATTCTACGGGGTTGAGTGCAAGCGATGTTCTTATAGCCAGCTTCTAACAAATACTGGGGTACCTACAAAGAAATGAATAAGATGCTATATGATTACATCAAAGACTGAGTGGTCAAGAAAACGTTCCATTGATTTAAAGTTCTTGAGGTTATAATTGTGGTTGTTTAGTCCAAGTCACCCTTGATGGAGCAGACTGATGGTTTCAGTTATGACCATCCTATCCTTTCCTTATGTGCAAGGAACTCAACATATAATCCAACATATTGCTTTTTAAGATGTTAAGATAAGAGTTGAGGGGGGATCTGGCTACTATCTCTAACAGATCAAGTGACTACATAGAGGCTCTATTGTAAATCTGAAATTTTGAGGACAAATATTGGAGTGTGAGCATCGATGTGTGTAAAAAGATTCACTTTGCAACTACATGGTTTGGGGTTCAATCCCAGTGCATGGCATCTTGGGCAAGAGACTTCTACCAGAGTCTCTGGTCAACTAAATCCTTGTGAGTGAGACTGTGTAGATGGAAACAGTTTGGAAATCTAAAGAAGGTTCCATTCTTATTTTGGGGAGATAGCTTTGTAGAGAGGGCATTACAGATTTAATGTCAGTTTAAACATCACCAAATGGCCCTTGGTAACCTTTAGCAAAGTCTAATCTGTTGCAAGCATTCAGACCAAATCTGACTGAGGATAAATTTATTCTCTTCCTTCTGCAAGTCTTGGAGGACCTGAAAAAGCTACTATAGCCCCAGGCCAACCAAAGCCTTGTGAGTGGATTTGGAAGATGGAAACTGAAAAAATGTGTGTGTGTGCGTGTGTGTGTCACAAAGAAATGACTCTTATTTCCAGTTCTTCTGTGAAAAACCTGTTTGGCCATGGTGAAATATTACCTAACTAGGAAACAGGTGACAGTTGGTGACAGCTGGAGTAACATTGGTCATAAGTGGACTACAGCAGGGTTGACTTCAGACTAAACAACAATGAAAACACCACCAACATCATCTTCTCCTCTCTGACAATGTGAAACAAAAAGTAAAGCATTGTAGAATTGTTTAACTCACCTGAGTAGACTTTCCACATCCTGTGTCCCCAGCAACAAGCACAACCTGGTTATCCCTGACTTGGTTAATTATGTTCTGCTTGTACTTCCATATTGGTAAATTCTGTTTGTCGCGTTGTAACTTCTTCAATTTAGAAAACTAATACCACAAGAAAGTAGAGTATATTTAAGAGGAATATATTTAACTTCAGAGTGAGTTTTTTTTTAAGGATTATAAATGGCACAGTAAATTTTACATGATAACAGGAAATCATAGTAGATACTGAGCAATATAGATATAGTAGATTCTAAATAAAGGATATATTTTCAATCAATTGTTATATAAATTTAAATTCGGGGTGATGGTGGTGGTTTGATATTGGTTTACACTAAATGTGTGGCTCTGTGATAACAAGCTTGCTTCCCAACCACATGGTTCTGGGTTCAGTCCCACTGCATGGTACCCTGTGCAAGTGTCTTCTACTATAGCTTCGGGCTGACCAAAGCCTTGTGAGTGGAGTTGGTAGACAGAAACTGAAAGAAGTCTGTCGTGTGTGTGTATATATATATATATATATATATATATATATATATATATATATATATTTATATAAGGGCATTACTATACAAGAATGCCCTTATATAAATATAAATAAATATATTCTAGGAAATAAATGATGGATTTTTTCCCTTATGAGGTTTTTTCACGCTAGCTACTTGATAAGTTCTTGTAAGAGATCTTATCCTATTATTGAATTAATTATATATATATATATATATATATATATATATATATATATATATATATATTTATATATATATGTATATACACACACACACACATACAAAGGTCATAGAGTTAAACTAAGCAACAGATTAAGTCTACCACCAAAATAGACCACAAGAGGATTTGAACTCAGAACATAAAGTCTTCGAACAAATATTACAAGAAATTTAGTTTGATAACTTTACATTTCCACCAATCCAATGCCCTGAATTGGTACTTTTTTTATTAACCTCTAAAGGATGAAAGACTAAGCTGATCTTGCAAGATCTGAACTCAGAACAAATACCATGCAGCATTGTGTGCGACGTCCTGCCAATTTGCTGTGTTAGTATATAGTGACTCTTCCCATATTAGTAGGGATATTTACCATTGTCTGCCACTCACATGTTAATATCTAATCTAAACCATCAAGGTGGCAAGCTGGCTGAATCATTAACACACTGGGCAAAATGCTTAGCAGCATTACATCTTTACATTCTGAGTTCAAATTCTGCCATGGTCAACTTTGCCTTTCATCCTTTTGGGGTCAATAAAATATGTACCAGTTGAGCACTGGGGTCAGTGTAATTGACTTAACCCCTCCCCAAAATTGCTGGCCTTGTGCTAAAATCTGAAACATATATTTAATTTAAATCTCTAAATTCCTAATAGTTTTTACTTGCCCCCAAGTAAAATGCTTAAAATGACCAAATTTTTATGCAAAAGGAGGGAAAGCCAAATAACTAAATAATAAAGACTTGGTGAAGACTTACTTTCTGTTTTTGTACAAAGTCAAGGTAATGAAGTATAATATTTTTGAATTCCAGAACAAGTTCTTCCGTAAAAGATTCTTTGAAATCTTCATCTAAAAGCCAAAAAGTGTGAATTACATATATTTAAAATATGATATTGTTAGAACAGTTTGGCTTTTTTGGATTATTAATCTTTATATTCTTTGATCGATACAATATCTTTTTATCATCTATCAGAAAGACAAACAATTTTACCCCACAAGATATAACAGTACTTCAAAATTTCTTATAGAAGCTATAATTCAAAGACACAATTTTCAGCTATGCACTACAGCTAATGGTAAGAGGAGGTAGGGAGGTAACTTTTTCGTAAGATTATGTAATCACGGTGTAGTGGATAAGAACATTATTACCCTTAGTTTATAAATAAAGGTTTCTAGAGAGGAATTCAGTCTGATATTTTGTATACATCAGGAATAAAATAAAATAAAGTTAAAAGAGAAAAACACTGAATGACAATAGGATATCAAATGTATATTTAAATATAAAACATTTTCCCATCTCTGAAAGGGGAACTTGATAGTTTGATAAATTAGAATTTTATTAACAACACTTCATCTCAGATATTTAGATATTTTGTGTTTATAATTAGACATTGCTGTGATTTGTTTATAAATAAAATAAAAAGGAAAAAATAACTTTATTTACCTGGTAATCGTTTCTTGGTAAGAAAATCTGTTAAGTTTCTGTTGTTGAAATCCAAATTAATTTTGTAGCTTTTCTTGTAGACAGATGAGATCTTTAAATGTTCACTAACAGATTCAGGTGGTCTCTCTGTAAAACAAATTGGGATTATTGCTAATATGTTTAAGTGGATGGTAGTGATGGAGATGTTGTGATAGTGTTGTTCTTATTGTTGACTGTGTTCCAAGACAGTCCTGATAGAGCAGAGCAGTGATACAAAGTATTCCAGCCTGTGACCATTCTTTTCCTTTTGTCTACCTAAAACTGAATTATCCTATGTGTCCTTCCATTTTATTTAAGAAAATAAAGTATGTTTTGATGGAGATTTAGCTACTATTCTTAGCAGGTGGATTGCCCATGTAGCTGGTGGAAATGATAGAACAATATTAAATATCCTACAATATTCGATATACTTCATCAATGTTCTGAGACTAAATATCATCAGGAGTGATTTTTGCCTCTTTCTGAGAGAGTACCAGTAATATAATGAGGTTAATTCAGTCAAGTACATCCTTGTGCTAGTTAAAATATATCAACAATAGGTTTCAGGGTGGTTGTTGTAGTTTAACTTTTTAGCATTCAGATTACTGTTAAATGTAAAGCTTGCTTATTCACATTGTCTTTAGTTAGTCATGCATTATTCTAATCAAATACTACAAGCATTGACTTTCATCTCTCCTGTATCCTTGAATTAATATGTTACTATTATTTAGCCTTAGATCAATCCTGATCAAGCAGACCTTTGATCAAAGGCATTACAGCCATTATCAACCCTGTCCGTTTGTCCATGCTGGCATGGGTTGAACAGTTTGACTGAGGTTTGGAGAGCCAGCGGCTGCACCAGGCTCCAATCTGATCTGGCAATGTTTCTACAGCTGGATGCCCTGTCTTTCATTTTTTAAGATGACAGAGTGTAATATGAGGAAGATTCGGCTGCTAATTCTAGCAGTGTGAGTAACAATATTGAAATATTCTCTCAATGGTCCTGATAATTCTAGTACGCATTGTCATTGCCTCAAATAGCACCAGTGGTATACTACAGTTCATCCAGTCCTATACCTATACTTGTATAACATTATTATTTCTGTTTTAGTCTAGTTACATAAATTAAATACTATGTTTAGCTATAGCTCTTTGCTAAAAGGATCAAATGCATTATACAATTAATTAGTGTTTTGTTAATTTTTGTTGATGATTACTACTATTTCTTCAGTTCAGCTAATTAAATCAAGTACTATGGCCAGATGCAGCTCTTTACTAAAGGAACCAAAATTATTTAATTATCATTTATCTTTTACTTGTTTCAGTCACTGGACTGTCACCATGCTAAAGCACCACCTTGAAACTTTTAGTTGAGCAAGTCAACACCAGTATTTAGGTTTCTTTTTGTCTGGTACTTGTTCTGTTGGTTGCTGTTTTGCCAAACTGCAAAGTTACAGGTAAGTAAACAAACTAACACCAGTTGTCAAGTGATGGAGGAGAAACACAAAAAAGCACACACAAAGACATGTGCACACACACATGCTAGGCTTTTCAGTTTTTTCTATCAACCGAATCCATTCACAAGGCTGTTAGCCTAGGGCTGTAGTAGAAGACACTTGCCCAAAGTGCCATGTGGTGCGACGGAACATAGAACCATGTAGTTTGGAAGCAGACTTCTTATTATACAGCCATACCTATGCTAATATATCAACCAGTATTTTGTTAGTTTGTAGAGCTGTGTCTGAGTCAGCCAATGGCCCTGGACCATGATAGCAGTGCTCAGATTACAGCAACATTCAATGAATTCTGTCATCATTTTCGCAAAGTGGCTTCACAATGAACAAAAAGTTGTTGTTGGCACTCTGTCGCTTACAACGTCGAGGGTTCCAGTTGATCCGATCAACGGAACAGCCTGCTCGTGAAATTAACGTGCAAGTGGTTGAGCACTCCACAGACACATGTACCCTTGACGTAGTTCTCGGGGATATTCAGCGTGACACAGTGTGACATGGCTGACCCTTTGAATTACAGGCACAACAGAAACAGGAAGTAAGAGTGAGAGAAAGTTGTGGTGGAAGAGTACAGCAGGGTTCGCCACCACCCCCTGCTGGAGCCTCGTGGAGCTTTAGGTGTTTTCGCTCAATAAACGCTCACAACGCCCGGTCTGGGAATCGAAACCGCGATCCTATGACCACGAGTCCACTACCCTAACCATTGCACCTCCACGAACAAAAAGTATTACTTGAAGAAAGATAAGAAATAACTGCAATAACTTCTATGAAGCACAAAACAAACAATCAGCCCTCCAGGTATCTGTGGTGTCACAAAATAATGAAGGCTTATCCCAAAATTTATGATCAGCTACCTCCATAGACCAGGCAGTGCTACTTTAGCATGTGGTCTACCATATTATCCATAACCTATACTGTGAAATTACTTGATCTGGGTCAGTAATAGGGTTAAGATTTAAGGTTAAGGTTTAGGGTTAGGATTAAGATTAGGGTTAGGTTTAGCAGTTTGGGTTATGTTTAGGTTTAAGATTAGTTTTTAGAGCTAGGTTTAGCATCTAGTGTTAGGGTTACACTACACTCTAAAGTGTAAATGGCCAAGTAGATTACATGCTAAAGAGACACTGACAAGGTTTTATTTTTTCACAGAGTTGACTGGGGTCAGGTTGACAAAAACATTAACAGATATAAAACCAAACACAAATCAATCTTTTTGAGATTTTATTTTGTCCACATTTGTTTGTTTATAATTAAATAGTGAAATGGATTGGTGCCAGTAAAACCTGCTTATAGTCAAAATTTGAGGATATTAAGCAGAAAACAATTTATACACATACCTATTCTGGAAGGTTTTGCCGTCTTTTGTTGAAATAACAAGTATTTCTCAAGAAAAGACCAAAAATCTGAATATGAATGAGAATTTCTGAAATATAAAACCAGTATATTATCAACTTCCATATATGTATGTATGTATGTATGTGTGTGTGTATAGACATGTGTGTGTATATATATATATATATATATATATATATATATAATGTATAGACATGTGTGTATATATATATATATATATATATATATATATATATATATATTTGTTTTGCAAGATTTTTTATGTGAAATTGTGTGTTGAAACAGATGTTGTTGTACTTGGGGATGGTCATATTGCCAGTTTAGCCAATAAAAACACGCACTGTATATTTGGTGTTAATTTTTTTTTTTTTTTTTTTTCAGCTTTATATTACATTAATCTTAATCTTAATCTTATTTCGGCCAGAGTTCTTTCGTCACACTTCTGTGACCTCATCAGTGGTCCTTTGTTTCCTTCTTTCTTATGTGTGTCTCACCTTGCTAACTATCAGCCATTTTGTATTTTGTATTCCTATTGTATGTGTCTACGCATGCGTGTCCTTCAATGTGTCTGTGTCTTTTGTAAGTGCATGTGTGTATGGGGAGTGTCTGTATCACCTATATTCTCTGTTAATACGTGTTCGTTTGTATTAGTTTTTATTTATTTATATGTTCATGTGTGTGTGTGTGTGTTTTTTTTTTTTTTTTTTTTAATGTGTTTAATTAAATTTTGTTAACGTATGTAGTATTTAATTCCATTTGTTTATCTATGTATTGTATTATACTTTGTTCCTATTATTGGTTTATGGGTAACATGTTGTCACATGCTGTGGTTTGTTAGTGGCGTATGTTAGTGTTCCATTCTAGTTTCCTATTCAGGCTAGGTTTCCCTTCTATTATGTGTGTAGCTTCAGTAATTTGTCTAAGTGCTGCATCACTGCTATGTGTAGATAAGATTTTAATTTCTATGTTGTTGATTGAGCCTCTATGTTCTTGCTCAGCGTGCTGGTACAGAACTGATGAGTTCTTCCCTTCCTTAAGTTCCCTCCAATGTTCGTTTGCCCGCTCCCCTATACTCCTTGCTGTTTCGCCTACATATGTCGTTGTCTTATTTCTGCATCGTCCCTCTGTACATCTTATACTATAGACCACATTTCTGGTTTTGCAGTTCGTTTGTGGGCTAAATCTACATACGATACAGTTCCTATCAGTGCAGGGGGTTCTACTGATAAGGGATTTGATAGGGTTGCCTGGCCTTTCAACAACCTTAATTCTGAGCTTAAGTTTGTCTAGGGCCCTTCTAAAGCGGTACGCCAGTTCGCCTCTAGGGGTGGTGTCGATGAACATGACGCTTTGGTACTTGTGGCTATTGTACCATGAGCTTGCCTTCCCTATTTTCTTCTTAGTTCTTTCTATGGTGTTCCATGATTTGCTCCTATAGAGTGGGCAAATCCCATTCCTATCGTTGCGTTTGATTGTTTCAAACTTCTTCATAGCTCCTTTGTAAACCCTGATCCTTTCTTTATGGCTGTAACCCAAGAACTGCATGCGGTGGACGAAATGTTGTATATGTCTCTTTAATTCTGTAGGGTCGCACATGCAGGAGACATTTCGCATTACTCTGACGAGGTCTGCCATCAATATGTTGAATTTGGCATTGTCCGCAATAGCCGAGTTCCGGTGGGTCAGGTACTTGGAGGCCATAGGTTTTGTATAGTGTGAATGGAGGATTCTGGTTTTATTGTTCTTAGTTTCTAGCCAGAGTTCAGTATCTAATACAGGTAATCTATGGTTAGGGTGTTTAGTAGGGTAGTCTATCGTAACTCTAATACTCTGGTGGATGGAGTTAGCTATTTGCTGGATGCTCTCCATAGTCTTAGTTTCTATTTCTATTTCAGGGGTACTCTCTTGTGGGGGTGGTAAAGACACCCCCATAAGAGAGTACCCCTGAAATAGAAATAGAAACTAAGACTATGGAGAGCATCCAGCAAATAGCTAACTCCATCCACCAGAGTATTAGAGTTACGATAGACTACCCTACTAAACACCCTAACCATAGATTACCTGTATTAGATACTGAACTCTGGCTAGAAACTAAGAACAATAAAACCAGAATCCTCCATTCACACTATACAAAACCTATGGCCTCCAAGTACCTGACCCACCAGAACTCGGCTATTGCGGACAATGCCAAATTCAACATATTGATGGCAGACCTCGTCAGAGTAATGCGAAATGTCTCCTGCATGTGCGACCCTACAGAATTAAAGAGACATATACAACATTTCGTCCACCGCATGCAGTTCTCGGGTTACAGCCATAAAGAAAGGATCAGGGTTTACAAAGGAGCTATGAAGAAGTTTGAAACAATCAAACGCAACGATAGGAATGGGATTTGCCTACTCTATAGGAGCAAATCATGGAACACCATAGAAAGAACTAAGAAGAAAATAGGGAAGGCAAGCTCATGGTACAATAGCCACAAGTACCAAAGCGTCATGTTCGTCGACACCACCCCTAGAGGCGAACTGGCGTACCGCTTTAGAAGGGCCCTAGACAAACTTAAGCTCAGAATTAAGGTTGTTGAAAGGCCAGGCAACCCTATCAAATCCCTTATCAGTAGAACATACCCTTTCAGTAGAACCCCCTGCACTGATAGGAACTGTATCGTATGTAGATTTAGCCCACAAACGAACTGCAAAACCAGAAATGTGGTCTATAGTATAAGATGTACAGAGGGACGATGCAGAAATAAGACAACGACATATGTAGGCGAAACAGCAAGGAGTATAGGGGAGCGGGCAAACGAACATTGGAGGGAACTTAAGGAAGGGAAGAACTCATCAGTTCTGTACCAGCACGCTGAGCAAGAACATAGAGGCTCAATCAACAACATAGAAATTAAAATCTTATCTACACATAGCAGTGATGCAGCACTTAGACAAATTACTGAAGCTACACACATAATAGAAGGGAAACCTAGCCTGAATAGGAAACTAGAATGGAACACTAACATACACCACTAACAAACCACAGCATGTGACAACATGTTACCCATAAACCAATAATAGGAACAAAGTATAATACAATACATAGATAAACAAATGGAATTAAATACTACATACGTTAACAAAATTTAATTAAACACATTAAAAAAAAAAACAAAAAAAAAACACACACACACACACACATGAACATATAAATAAATAAAAACTAATACAAACGAACACGTATTAACAAAGAATATAGGTGATACAGACACTCCCCATACACACATGCACTTACAAAAGACACAGACATATTGAAGGACACGCATGCGTAGACACATACAATAGGAATACAAAATACAAAATGGCTGATAGTTAGCAAGGTGAGACACACATAAGAAAGAAGGAAACAAAGGACCACTGATGAGGTCACAGAAGTGTGACGAAAGAACTCTGGCCGAAATAAGATTAAGATTAAGATTAATGTAATATAAAGCTGAAAAAAAAAAAAAAAAAAAAAAAAATTAACACCAAATATACAGTGCGTGTGTTTTTATTGGCTAAACTGGCAATATGACCATCCCCAAGTACAACAATATATATATATATATATATATAATGTATAGACATGTGTATATATATATATATATATATCATCATCTTTTAACGTCCGTTACCCATGCTGGCATGCATTGGACAGTTTGACTAGGGCTAGTAAGATGAGGGGCTGCACTAGACTCCAGTCTGATTTATTTATATATACATATTTATATAACCACATATCGATCTAGCTCAGTGCTCCACAACCGGTATGCCATGGCACACTGGTGTGCTATGAGATGATGCTAGGTGTCTCGCAGTGTAATTGAATATAATTTTTTCCCTACACTTTTAGTTATACTTTTAGTTTAGGTGTACTGCCATATTTTGAAAAGAACATACATGTATTGCAAGTGAAAAAAGGTTGCAGAGCACTGATCTAGCTATTTGATGGACTCTCCTGTCAAAGACGACATATGAGTGTGCAGCTTTTGTGGAACGCCTTGCACAGATGATTTGTTTATAGTGATCAAATATATGTTCTGTACATTAAGTCATTCCCTCCATCAAATCCATGTTGCTTGAACAGGTGCACAGTGTACCATACATCAGGTGTTGAAGTGATCACAGAGCAACACGAGATGAAGTGTTTTGCTCAAGAACACAACACACCACCTGATCTCGGAACTGAAACCATGATCTTGCAATCATGGGTGCAACACCCTAACCACTAGGCCATGCACCCTCACATGTATATATATATATATATATATATATATGTATGTATATGCTGCTGAGACCCCCTTCGGTCATGACTGACCATGGGATTGCACCTAGAAAGTTACCCTCCCAGGCACAAGTGCGGGCAAGGTTGTTTATGGAAGACCAGCAGTCGCCCATGCATACCGGCCTCCCCTTTCCACGCTACCAGTGTTATCCAAGGGAAAGGCAAAGGCCGATACAGCTTGGCACCCGTGACGTCCCAACTCATTTCTACAGCTGAGTGAACTGGAGCAACATGAAATAAAGTGTCTTGCTCAAGAAAAACAACACGCAGCCAGGTCCGGGATTCGAACTCACAACCTCAAATCATTAAAGAACTTATTCTATAATATATTTAGAAAACAGATAGCTAGGTTAAGTAGAAGTATTTTAAAGCAGACATGCAAATTTTTAAAGTTTTTAAAGTTTTGATTTGAACTGGATTATACATGATGCAAGGGGAATAACTCGTATTCTTATTATGAACCATGTAACCAAAAATTGTTTCGAATTTTGGCACAAGGCCATCAATTTCGGGGTTGGAGGTAAGTCGATTATATCGACCCCAGTGCTCAATTGGTACTATTCTCAAAAGATGAAAAGCAAAGTAAACCTTGGCGGAATTTGAACTCGAAACGTAATGATGAACAAAGTGCTGCTAAGCATTCTGCCTGTCATGCTAATGATTCAGCCAAAAGTCATAAAATATGTACACACACACACACACACATATATATATATATATATATATATATATATATATATATATATATATATATATATATATATATATATATATATATATATATATATATATATATATATATACACACACATACACATGCAATATGTATGTCTGTATGGCTGTGTCACACACACACATAAGCTTCTTTCAGTTTCTGTCTACCAAATTCACTCACAAGACCCAGAACTAAAGTAGAGGGCACTTGCCAAATGTATCTCACAGTGGGACTGAATCTGGAACCATGTGGTTGAAAATTAAATTTCTTACCACGTAACCACCTTAGACACACACACATGAGTATGCACATAAAGGCAGAACAAGTGCTTGTGTTACACAGCTATACTGAAATATGCAATGTCTTGATCTTATGGCACGGTTGATTTGACAAAAATAGCCTTGATTATTGTGTTGGTGGCACTTTGGGAAGGCAATATGGAGTAAAGGACATGAAAGAAAGAGTCTAAAGTACGAAGGACCTAGGGAATACGAGAAGCGGTGTATGGTGCTTGCAGTGGAAATGGGATGTTGTGAATTATGAGGTGGGTAAAAAGAAAGACAATGCAGGGAATGGATGTAACCAAGTGTGTACTTAGGCAACGAGACTAAATGCGTATGAATAATAGACCAACCAGAAATAGTTAAAGCTCGGAAAGGCGTTCCTATAGAATAGAATTAGAAATTATCTAGTATAATTCCTTCGGATATGTGTTTTAGGCATCACAGATTTCAATTTGGCAAAAAAAAAAAAAAACAATTTTCTTTTTGCAGGGAATTTTTTTTACCCCATCCTTATTCTTTACTGTAATTTCTCAATTCTGATTTTATTTTCCCGAAACTTGTTCAGATTTATGTTATAAAAGTTTAACGTATATTTTTGAGAACCTCTCAGATATTTAAAATAGAAGACTGAATTTTTTTTTATAGAAAGTAAAAAGTGAAAAGGGTGGAAGCAAACTCTTTTTATTTATTTATTTATTTATTTCAGAATCGTAATCTATGTTTAAAACATGCACATCCAAAGAAATTAGTTTTTGGTGCACAAGGTAGTTTCCGACTCTGTTCTATAGCAACGTCTCAAAAGTGATAATACATTGGATAAGCAATGTTCTGAAAGTGGAAGGAGACGTATGGTCAATACTGGAATGCTTTTGATCATAGACGTGCAAGATTGACCAGGCCTGACTTAAGGACAATCAATAACAGCAAGCAGGTATATGATCCCTGTATATTTATTTACTCCTAACCACGCTTTATTGGTATTTGTAAACAATTATAGTTTAGTTGTGTAAACTGATTAAACTTCGTTTTATAAGTGTCAGCACCCTCATACATAGAAATTACTTTCGAAACCATTGCTTTTAAGAAATTCTGAACAGCAAATTTTTGAGTGCTAATTATTTTGTTTAAACATACCCCAAAGGACAACTTTGCAATACCTCAAAAAAAAAAAAAAAAAAAAAAAAGAGAAATCTTGGTCTGCCAAACTAAAATTTTGGCACTGTCATGGTATTAGCTGTCAGAAGTGAAAGTAGAAAAATCTGACAAGGAACGTTACTGCTGGTTTGAGTTGATTCTTTGGCTACTGACAGCTAATACCATGACTGGCCGGAGCGAGCTATCTGTCTGTCTGTCTGTCTATCTATCACTCGAAAGTTATTGGAACAAACTTGACACCTATATCCATGCGTTTGAAAACACACAGAGTATAAGGGTACTACTAAAGCAGAGTGGTCCCGAACGCGCAGCCTAGTCGTGAGTGGTCGATCCTATTATACTTAAACTTCAAACTTCATTTGTTTTCTATTTTGATAAATTCTCTCTATTGAAAATTATATTTTTATATTTTAAATAATTTGCAATTTCAGAAAATATATTTTTATATTAAATTTGCGTTTTCTAATTTGATAAATTCTACGGACACAAACAGAGGTGAACGAGTGATAGATAGATAGAGAGAGATAGTGAGATAGACAGACAGACAGACAAATAGATAGCTCCGGCTAGTCAGTAGCCAAAGAATCAACTCAAACCAGCAGTAACATTCCTTGTCAGTTCTACTTTCAATTCTGACAGCTAATACCATGACAGTGCCAACATTTTAAATGATTAACAAGAACACATATCTATAAGGTAAATGAAATCATCACTAGCTTGGGTGATTGATCTTTGCAGAATAATTTAAATTTAGAAGTCCATCATTCGTACATTAGCGCTGTGTGCAGACTGGCGTATTCGCTCTATATTTATTCCGCAAGTAATTCATGGAGGGTAAATATTTATAACATACATACTCTACCTTTTAATAACAGAGTCATCGGAAAAAAATATTTTATCTAAAGAATGGCGGTGTTTTTTAAAGTCTAAACACTGATAATGTGGCTGTTGGTAAGGTGTAACAGTGGGAGATCGATTATCACTAGGGGAACTGTGATGAAGAATTTTATCCCGGCTAGATTCCGATTTATAATCTGATGAAGTTGGGTTTGAATATCTTTCTTCTTGTGCGTCTTTGGACGAATGCCTATGTTTTGAACGATGTTTCTTATGTTTGTTGTCCTTGTGTGACTCTTTCATTCGGGTTTCATGTTTGTCTCGATTTTTCTTTTTATGTCCATGTTTTTTTGAATGCTTCTTCTTGTGCGAATCGAAAGATTCTTCCGAGCTGGACATTTTCCTGCAATATGTTTTATTACAGACAAGTGATTTCACATTTTATTTATGGAACTACAAATTGTTTCGATATACACCGTCATACGGTAGGTATCGGCCGAGTTTAGTCACCCTGAAATATAATTCCGGTTTCAATATTTTCTAGATGTTTATCTTTGCTGCTGATTGAACAGGTCTTTCGTCGAAGGCGTACAACCATGACTATACCATCTCTGTTGCAGATATAGTGCATCTAGAACAATCCTTCTTTTATGAAATATACAGTCTGTTTTGAAAGAAATTTAGCTGTTATTTCTTAGAAGAATGACAGCAACTAATTTTCATTGACTTATTTATATCTACTGATAAGAAAGAACGACAGAATTCTGCTTTTGAAGTTGCTAATGTTTGTCGCGAGCTAATGATATATATGTGTTTGCGGGAGACCATCACAGAGCGGTTGGTCGTGAAAAAGATGGATATTTTATCCGTTTTAATCGAATGTAAGATCAGGTTCGTTACATGAATTATAACAAAAGCAAACTCGCAAACGTGTAGCAGCAAATTTTATTGATAGAAAAATTATGTATGTATCGTACATAAATTATTACAGATTTATTGGTTATCAGAACAGTAAGTAGGAATAGCTTCACCGCGTTGGTTTAGCCATTAGCGATATGGAAAAGTGAAAAACGAAGGTATAAATACGCCGCCAATTGTTAAAACAGGGCAAGAGCCACGAACTGCTTTGCTTAAATATCTGCGGCGGTCTACCGTGATTCAGGCGCTAGCAGGGTAGGGCGCGAATCACCAGAACATACGAGATGCTGGTTACACCATAACTTCAAGCTGATTGATCGATTTTGGGGTTGTCTTTATGAAACTGTTGTGACATACTCGTGATTTTGAACTGATAATTTCATGGTTGGTGTTCCAATCACTACATGTTTAAAGTGCCTAGTAAATTCAATGCGCGTAACTATACATAGTGGTTTTTTTATAAGCTACAAGAAAAAGATTTTAGAAGATTGAATTACGCGACGGCTTCACATTGATTAGTTGCTTAATAGACCGATCACATGAAACTGCTATGGTTTCGATCGTGGTGTCTAACCGGTTACCAAAGCGGTTAGATTTCAAATCAACGCTATAGTATAAAGTGTAGAAATGGAGCAAAATGGCAGCAAAAGTGAAGGCTTTCTCCATGGAGATACTGCTAACAGGAGACACCAGTGTTTAGAAGAGGAATATGCAAAGTTGGAGGAGGTACTGTTGGCAGTAGTTTGTGCGACAGGAATGCTTGAAGGCCATGGGATGCATGAACTTTCCTTTGTACACAGAATAGAGGTCTTATAAGAATCATGCTACTGGGTAAACGCCATACAGTTCTTCATTGCAGCTACGAGTAAACCGCTTGGAAGTCTTAAATTTTTGCTGTGTATGGTATGTAAAGGGTCATACCTAAAGTTGTGATTCTAATCAACCACTTAACTATTTCTGATAGGTCAGGAGAGAATCACTTGTACTTCTAGGGATAAGTGGCGTGAAACTGGTGGAGCTCCGCCCAGTCGGATCATTTGAAATGCTATAGAGTCCGGAGAAAAGAGGATGCTATGTAATATGTGATTATGTTTGGCAATTATAATGGAACAGATGTCAACTGGCCTGATAGATGCAGAGACGTTTTGAAGCGGAAAAAGGAAATTATGAACAATCTCTCTTAAATAATATTGTATTTCGGTAAGGCTGGCAGAAACGTTAGCACGCCAGGCGAAATGCTTTGCGGTATTTCGTCTGCTTCTACGTTCTGAGTTCAAATTCCGTCGAGGTCGACTTTGCCTTTCATCTTTTCGGGGGCGATTAAATAAGTACCAGTTACGCACTGAGGTCGATATAATCGATTTAATCAGTTTGTCTGTTCTTGTTTGTCCTTTCTATGTTTAGCCCCTTGTGGGCAATAAAGTAATAAGAAACGTTAGCACGCCGGGTGAAACGCTTAGTAGTATTTTGTCTGTTTTTATGTTCTGAGTTCAAATTCCGCCGAAGTCGACTTTACCTTTCATCCTTTCGGGGTTGATAAATTAAGTACCAGTTGCGTACTGTGGTCGATCTAATCGACTGGCCATCCCTCCCCCAAAATTTCGGGCTTTGTGTCTAGAGTAGAAAGGAATATTGTATTTCGGTGTTTTGATATTCATTGATGAATATTGGATTCTGGCTACACAGTCTTTATATTTCGTTTTGTGATATGAATGTTCTGCAAAGATGATATTCTACTCGATAGCTATTTCATTACTTGAATGTTTTGTTTTTTCAAAATTTTCAAATATATATCCAGGTAATTAGATTGGATGTTTCGATCATTAGCTGAATGACCGATGCCAATTTTCTTGTAAAATAATTTCTAGTTTTAATATCACCTAAGTGGACAACGATCAGTCGGAATGTCATCCTCCGTTCAGTAAAGGAGAATGTCCCACAGCTCTACCACTTTACTTGGCAAGCTCATCGAGAGCCCACCAGATTCTCCTTTGATGACTATCTCATCCCATCTGCCTCTGGAGTCCAACAAGGTGACCAGCTCGGACCCGCTCTTTTTGCACTGGGTATCGATGACGTTACCAAGATGGGAGCTGATCTGGACTTGAATGTCTGGAATCTTGACGATGCTTGTTTTGTGTGTATATGGGTGGGGAGTTCTGATAAGATCCTTGCAACTGCAAGGACGATGATTGAGGAACTTGGTTGTAGGGGCTTTAGCGTCAACAATTCCAAATGTGACTTCTGGCTCCTCAACCATTCAGCACACATCAGCAGATTGTAAACCTGCTTACAGATTCCAGCCTCTCTATAGCGGTTCCTCCAACTGTGTACTGGCTATCGATCTAATTACCTAGGCAATGTATTTACTGCGAAGTAATTTCCTGTGATGAAATTTCAGAGAATCGTTTACTTCCACACCAACCGTAATCAAACAGACTTGTAATGAAAGGAATTCTCGTCACCAGCATGCTTTCTTTTTTCTACTGACACAGTTTATAAATATCATATTATTCTTAAATATCATATTATTGAGATGCTAGGTTGTAATTTGAGGGAAATTTGACTGTTGTTTCTAGGTAAAACCCTAACACGTAAACGGGTTTCAATCATCAGACACAATAATATCGATCTACCGCTTGATATATTGGGGCTCATAGCCATCAACTACATTGTACTCTGTATCCCAAGCCAACATCAAACTTTTAATCGTTCTTATATTTGTAGTTTATTTCCTGTACTGAATTCAAAATAGGTTTTAATTCCTAGTGAGAAAAATAAACTTTAATATAAAATTTCTGAATATTACTTTTAAATTTTTACAGCTGATTGAAAATAGGTTAAAATGAAAAAAATAATAATTAAAACTCCTTTACTTCAAGTAGAAATGGAAATACTCGGCGTCCTATAAATAGGATACTGAGATAATGTGATATAGCTTATTTAATGTTCTCATTCACTGTCCTATTAATGGGTTAAGCCTGTTCAAAACAAGGGAAGTAACTTCTTTTTGGATTTCAGAGTTGTCTCCAATCTCTTGACCAGAATTGTTTCTGTCTATTGGAGAAACATAGAACCTGCAATTCAGCACTTCGCAGTTTGATTACATTTTTAATTCCCCATAGGTAAGGTGATGGTTTTGGAAATAGTGTGAGATCGACACATATAAGGAGGTAACCCAAAGTAACCGGAAACGTTCTCTATGGAATTAGTCAGTTGTAGTTCGGGCTTCCGCCGCTAGAAGCCACTTGATGCCACCCTCGGACAAAAGTCTGCTAACCGGCGTCATCTAGATAGCTCGTACTGCCTCGTAGTACGTCTTTGTTTTGCAATGCTTCTCTTTTCGTCGATTTTTGTAATGGCTGAAATGAAGAAACAGCGTGTTTCCATGAAATTCTGTGCTTTGCTGGTGTGTCCTGGAACTCCTGCCAACGAATCCCATCTATTCATGAAATTAACCTGTTTTGCTCGGTAAACTTACACGTATCATTGTCTACCAGTTTGCATCTAATGGCACGATAGAGCGTTTTAATTGGCAACCAAAGCCTTGTTCAGATATCAGTAAAAAAAAAATAGCTAGAGTATCCCATCCTTGTTCTATGGGATATACGTTCTTGAGAAAGAAAGAATCAGTTGCCTACCAATTAAATATCTCTACGGTGGTGCTCTGACTTTACGGTCAAATGTTTGTACCTGTTTGCCCCCAGACATTCCCCCGGGAGTGGTCCCCTGTGCTTGTACACAAACGTTCAGTTATATCAAGCGATCTTTACTTCCCACTTTATTTCAAATTACTTCATTAATTCATTTTCGTCGCATCAGTATAGTTCAATCGAAACAAGTTCTCATTGATAGAAACTTAATATCTGAATCTTAACAAATTAACTTAGTTCCATCAGCCAGTCTTCGCACCAGTATTCCTGATAAGATGAGAACGGCAGTGATCAACCTTGCAGTTCTTGCTTATAAAGGTATACACACGCGTTGGAATGCACACACATTGTGACAAATATGTCAACACAGATACGCATACATAATTTTATACAAAAACTATCAACTTTACGTTTTCTCACGCAATCACGGCTCGTGTATAGGTACTGAGGAACTTCAGCACCCCCTATTTCTACTCGATATTATCGATAACATTCAATATAATGAGTCCTTTTTTTACTTTAATTCTTTCTTTATACTTGTAGATTATATAATCGTTAAGCTTAATGTCAGTAGCCATCCCCTAATTTATGAAAAAAATACAAAAGTCCTTGTATAGAACTGTGCGCTTCACAGTACCAGCGACACGGTGTTTGGCTGTTGTGCGCATGCCCACATACCCGAGGTAGGAAGCTGCACGCTAGGGAGGCAGATAGCACTGTCGTTCATGCAGTGCCAACCCCGGTGTGCTGAAAGATATGTTTCTTGAATGTGATAAAGTGTAGAATTAGATTACTATCCTGCTTCCAGCTTCAGTGTTGCTACCAGGATTTGAAAAATAGGGCACATCCCCTCCCCTTAATTTGTGATTTACGGGGGATTTTTGAAAAACAAGAGGGAATTCGCGGGGGTGTTCAGTGAGCAAGTTAAACACACTACTCGGTAGTGGCTAAAACGCGAACCGATCAAGTTTATGTATAAATTTTCTTTCTATTTGTTTGTATTAAAACAACGGCTAAAAATTTTCTGAAGCAGCACCCCCACTGATTTTATCTACGAGCTGCCTCAGCAATCACGTCAAATGTTTGTTTATAATATAGGGTGTTCCAGAATAAACTATTTTAGTGAAATCGGACAATTAAAAAAAAACTCCCTTTTATTTATGTTTATCATGTTTAATGTGTTAAAAGTGTATAAATTTTAAAATTTGTTTATAATTTTATAATTTTTTAATTCTATTTTTATTCCTGTTGGATACCGCTTACCTGTCTACGATAGTTTTTTTTCAATTTAGCTGCAATCATTTTGTCTACCTCCATCCCCAGGATAGAGCAATAGTTTAGCTAAACTTAAGGAACACATTCGGTCAGCAGCGCAGGAGATAACTCCTGAGATGCTTCAAAATAAGCTTCGCAACGCTAAGGATAGATTAAAAATCTGCAGAGATACAGACGGGACACGTTGAAAATTTTCAATAAAGTTTTGACGTAAAATTTATAAATCTTTTTGTTTTGGTATCATAGTTAACTAATAAACAAAATTCTGTCAGTTTTTTTTTATCTGCCTGATTTCATTGAAATAGTTAATTCTGGGACATCTTATATATTATTCACTGAAAAATTTTGATGAACATTTGAACTATGACATAGTAATAACTGCATGCATTAGAACTTCCTTGAAAAATGGTGTCTGTCATATAATTCTTTTCACATTTGTGTTGTCGTGCATGAACTGTTTATATTGAATCTATTAACTTCACATTCTCTTAAAAAATGTACCTAGAATAGTTTTACTTGTGTTTGATTTAAAACATTGATCTGAAAGAAAAAAAAAAAATTATATTGATCTACATCGCAGTCTTCGTCTTTCTTCTCGTTCCTAAATGACCCAATGTATTGCTGGTTATTTATATTTTTTCGTGTTTCTTTCCAGAGTTGGCCAAAATCATTTTATTCTCCACACTAATAAAAACATTTCTAATGTTGAGGAATGGTTTTATAGTCAATAATATAGAGCTCAGTATTTGACTGGAAGGATGGAAGGCAAAGTTGTCGTCAATGGCATTCGAAATTAGAACGTACATGGTCGCAACCAAATGTCACAAAACATTTTATTCGGTTACTGCACACAACTATAAGGGCATGAAGACATATTTTTGAGGGGCTTGCGCAGTTGATTGTTCTGATAGTTTTAAAGATAAGATATTGAGAGATTTGATCAGATAGAAGTATTGTTTTAAAATTTCCAGTCTACGAAAAACATAAATAAAAAAAATAAAATAAACATACGATATTAGAAATATCAAAAACTCTCCATTTCAAAGATAAAAAGAATTTTATTAATATAAATAAAAATGTTTTCTGTTGAATTTATAAGTGATTCCAAGGGAGCCTGTGACTGTAGAAAGTGTCATAAACTTCATCTTCTCTCAAAAGTGTTATCATTATAGAAGGTGCAGCCGTGATTTGTTGATAGCAAATTGAATGTTTGTTCTCACGAGTTGGTCCTTTACGTAGAGGAAGTGTTAGGGATCTAGCTGTTAACGAGTTTTTCTCGAAGTCCATGTTCAAAACATTAAGAACTTTTGTCTGTCGATTGGTAAGACCGTCAAACAAATTTTCAAATCTATTTTCAAGGCGCGTTAGTCGAGAGTTCAACTGTTGTTCTAAGAGACGTCTTTGTTTTAAGTGTTGAACATGTAAAGAGATTTGTCTATCGATGGGACAACACATAAAATTGCCTAACGTGCTTGTTAATTCGAAGCGTTGCTTTAGTTCGAGGAAAGATAAACACCTTTTATACTTCGATATTTCGTTTTTAACGTCATCTTCTTGTCTGCATTTATACATTTGTATCGCCATGTTTTGACTATCTTTTATTCTTTCTTCAATAACCTCATTGAATTCTGCTGAGCAAGGTACACCTGTCAGTATAACATTATCATCAAAAAATCTTTCATCAATGCCTGAAGGCCTTCTTTTCGCTAAAGGTCGATCGGGTGCATTCCCTAAATCACTTTCGTTTGTTCTCTTACATAACAACGAATATTTTGGACCTGTTTGCACGCTCTCAGTCGGTTCAACACCCTTTCGTTGTAAATAGTTTGATCTAGTCAAATTTATGTCATAGCAAGCGCTTACTTTTTGGGACATCGATGGTCCAGATCCAGATGTATTAAATTTATTTATATCTTCATTTAATTTCACAGAAGATAGGGAAGATAGTTTAGATTTCTCCAAATTGCTCTTTATTATTTCAACTATTATATCTTTTACTGTGTGTTTTGGTTTCTTTTTTTGATCCAATTTTTTATTATTGGAACATTTTATTGATCGCAGATCAATCATTTTCTTAGGAGTTTTGGGAAATTTTATAAGTTCCACAGGTTCATTTGTGTTTCTTGAATCTTTTTCAACCTTAGTCGAATTCTCTGATGCACTTTGAGTTTTGCTGGGATTTACGTATTCTTTATGGTCATCAGCAATTTTCTCCTTGAGATCGTAGTTACATTTATTACCGTCACCAGAGTTTGGCGAATGTGTAGATTTTTCGCTTAAACAATTGTTTTTAGTAACAAGCTTGTTTGCAGTATGAAAATCTTTTGGTTTAAATAATTCTATCATCCTGTTATTTTTACATTGTATTTTGGGTTTCGTACGAATGGCAATCTGAAGAATATTTCTTCTAATATTTCTGTTGATAATCGCTTTTTGACTTGGCTTTATAATCAACAACAATTCCGGGTAGTTTTTCATCTTCAGAACTTTCAAGACAGTTTCTAGAAAAGCTAATGGTTTATTTTTAAGGATTTGGCAGCTTTGATTCTTGTTTGTTTCTGTAATTTTGAAACTTGAGTTATGTGTTTTCTCTTTGGATATTTGTTCGCTCAAGCCTAAAATCTCAATAAATTGTGTTATGTGACGTGAACACCAGGCAGTACGTGTTTTATTATTTTGCGAAATTGTAGAAAGGGTATTTCCCGGTTTATCCTTGCATTTCTTATTCTTTTTCGCACTACTAAGGGCAGTGTTATCATCAATAGCAATCTTACAATTTAGTGAATCTTCAGAACGTTTGTGTTTTTTATTACAGTTTAAAAGTTTCATCAGCTGGACGAAGATGTTAATGTCTCGATTTTGACAAATTGCCTGTAATATACGGCTCAAGATCTTGTTTCTTTGTCTCTTGGACTGTCGGACACATTGTCGAATAGGACTGTCGGAAAAACTGGTCCCATTTAATATAGCGATTGGATTATTTGAACACGCAGTTTTTTCACCAGAGTCATTCATATTTATGCCAGTTGCCCGAGTCTCATTTTCACGGTTTTGGTCTTTCAAAGTGGAAGAAAACTCACTTAGATCATATTTGTTCTTCCCATCCAAACTATCAGGAATATTTTCCATGGAAAATACGGCGTGCGTTAGCTTTAAGAAAAGAGAAATAATTGGAAAATAAACGTTAATGTGTAAAACACACACACGCATATATACAACGGACATCTTTTTGTTTCCGTAAACCAAATCCATTTACAAAGTTTTGGACGTCTCAATAGAAGACACTGGTCTAAGGTGCCAAAGATTTGGAAAGCGAATTTCTTAACTACACGGCCATATATATATATATACACACATATATATATATATATATATATATATATATATATATATATATATATATATATATATATATATATATATATAGTGGTTGTTTACTACCTATGCAGAGTTTGACCACCTCTTGTACCAACACCTTAGAACCATCATGGCATCTGATGTGGCTTTTTAGAACCATCATGTGGCTTTTTAAACCAGACAATGTTTTGAAAAGATACTCACATAGATTGCATATCCGATTTGGACCACCAAGAGCTGCATTTAAGTTCTCATCTTTGTGAATTTTAAAATGTCTTTTGAGGCCTCCGTTAGATTTGCAGACCTTCTGGTATACATTGCATTGGAAGG